>NW_023339807.1:1528321-1539515 GCF_004916995.1 Morone saxatilis
TGCCCTTGTCGGCCACCGTACTAAGGTGACTTAAGTGCAGAGGAGATTTTTTTTAAAAACTGCTCAGTGCTACATCGGCTGTGATGTTGGGTATGGTCATCTACACAAATACATGTAAACTGCACCTGTAGTTTGCAGGCTTACAGAATCAACATTAACACTCCACAATTGTTTAACCTAGTTAAACCTAGTGTATTGGGGAGCCAGTTCCAAACACACTGGATCTCAACTGGACACATGAATTGAATTGAATTGAATGAGAGCAGCAGTAATTTGGACATTTGTAGGCAGAACTACATGTAAACTCAAAACTGATATATTATCACCTAGTAAAGTTGTTGTTGTGAATAAGTTGTTGTGGTGAATGTGTTTAGAGTTAAAATTCTTATTCCAGATGTAGCAGGCCTGGAGCATCAATTTGGAGTCATGTTTCCGGTCACCTGATAACACAGCGGTTATTAACTGACATTGCTACTATATAATATATAGCCTATAGAAAAGTGATTTTCTGGTTGCCACAACTTAAAGATCCCCTCCAGTATTAAAACATATTGAAAAAGTCTGCTTGGAACATTGTGTGTCTGATATGTTTTTTGCATAAAAAAGTAGACACAATAAAATCCTTAAAAAGTCATCCACTTCTTTACTACCTCATTATACATATCTAAATCATCTGAACATGCAAATGTTCAATATTCAAAAAGTGTACCTGAACTGGAACACACAAGAAAATGTGTCCTACTTCACTGTAAAGTCCATTCTCAGTGGATGTGCACTGGAGGCTTCAGGTTTATACATCACACTGTACAAGTTGCATACTGGAGCTTAAAAAATATAGTGCAGGCCCTAAAACTAAAAAAATAAACTGAAAGATGCTAGAGCAGAGGGGAAGCACAGAGTTGGTAATTATTGTCTGTTTGTCACAACATGCACACTTTTCACATTACACATACTCATTGAATCAATTATTGATAGGAAAATATAAATTAGTGAAGTTTCAACATTATATCCAAAAATATTTAAAAGTACAAGGAAACAAACAGCCACAACACACCTGTGCACATTCAACCCTTCAATTTGTAAGAAGTCAGTGCAGCACTGCTTTTCCTTCAAACAAGACTTCCTAAAATGGAATTTGTATTTGATAGTGTGTGCTTGCTGGTGTAGGTCAGGCAGAGCTAATGTGTGTGTTACCCAGGCTGAGTTTGAAGCTGTGTCCCATTTCAGGGTCTCTCTCCTTTGGAAGACACAGCCTATGATGGTGTAGCCTTTAGAAAGCCGAAAGCTAATGGGCTGAACCTGCACCTCTTCCCTAAATGAGATGTCATTGTCAGGTCCTGCTCCTCCGCCCACAGAGGCTGTGGTTGTTATTCACAGTGGAGAGTTTGCACCTGATGCAACGTTAGCCACTAAAGGAAAGGAAAAGAGGCACCTGGCTGTGGAGTGGAGACATTCAGGAGAATCACATAATGTAATAATTCAATCATTTTGATATGCATAATGTGGATAATGTTTTTTTTACATTTTATATAACCAATCTGAGCAGCACTGTGCAGTGTGTCTACAAAACACACAGCCGCCAACAATAAAAAACATAGAGAGCTAAATCACATAAAGTCATTCTCCCAGGAAACACATTAGAGTGCAATGTATCCGTCTCTAGGGAACTGTCTTTGCCCACAGCCATTATTAGACATGTGTAGTCCACTCTATTTCCCCTTTTTTTCCCTGTTGTCATCTCAGCACCAGTCTTGGCCCACTAACTGACTGAGGTCTTGAGTGGGTAGAGGGAATTACAACTGGACACAATGACAAGTGAGCATGCAACAGACTGTGGGACAATGAGCGCTGTAAAGGACATGGTGGTCTTGTCTTCCAAATTGAAGGAAAGTATGACTACCTGGCCGAATTTAAAGGAAGTGTTTGCAGTGGGACATCCTGGTCTAACTGTCATATATAATGTTTTTTACAAAACATGGGTAAAACAAGACAGAACATAACAAAATGAGTCATTTGACATAGTTAGCAAGATGGAACATTCATAGGAAGGAAGGAAGACCCATACAACTAATTAACTTCCAGTCACCGAGCGGGAAGGAGCTTGTTGCAGCAGTTCCTACTTTACTTTCCTTGTTCTTGGACTTCTGTCTTACACACTGTGAATCATGAGCACTTCATGTAAGCACCCTGTAAGCATGTTTGCACTACTGCAACTTTTTATTTATGGAATATTACCTGGAGACCATGGTTTCTTACACTGGCAATGAGCTACTGGATTAACAGTTTGCAGCTGGAGTTCCTTCAGCATACATCTACATAGACCAGAGGAAATATGGAGCGGTGTCCTGGATTTTTTCTTGAGGTTGAGGAAGGTGCCTAAACTATGGAAGACCTGCATTGTTCCATTGCCAAAGAAAGGACGTCCCAGCATTCTCAGTGACTACAGACCTATGGCACTTAGATCACATGTCATGAAGACCTTTGAGAGGCTGGATCTGCAACACCTGAGGACCCTTCTAACTTCTTTCCTGGACCTCCTGCATACCAGCCAAACAACAGAGTGGAGGATGCTATCATTTTCCTGACACACAAGACCCTGTCACACCTGTAGAAGCAGGGAAGAACTGTAAAAGTCATATTCTTTGACTTCTCCAGTGCTTTCAACACCATCCAGCCTCTGCTTCTGAGGGACAAGCTGACACTGCATCTTGGATCATGGACTATGTCACTGGTTGGCCAGTCAGAGTGGATGGCTGTGCCTCTACGATTATGATAAGCAAAACTTGCACGCCTCAAGGAACTGTAGTGGCGACAACAAGGGAAGTACAGAGGACTGATGGAGAACATCATCACATGCTGCAACAACAATCACCGGAAGCTCAATATCAGCAAGACAAGAGCTGGTGGTGGACTACTAGAGGAACCAGGGAGTGGAAGTGGAGAGGGTGATATCATACCTTGTACCTTAGGGTCAAAATCAATAAAAAACTTTGCTATATACTGGTATGGTACTCAGATAATCTTTATGACTTTGGTAATCCCCTGATCTTTCACTTAGAGCCACCAGCAGGTCACACTTTAGTAATTACCCTAGCATCTACATGACAGAATGGCACACAATGTAGTACAGACCTCTGGTCCCCAGAGGATAAATCCTAATTATTTTGTTGATCCCTGACTTCTCCTGTAGCACCACCTTAATGGTGTAAAACCTTACATTTATAACTCCACTACTGGTTAGGCTCTACAGCTGGCAAAGGCATCAGTATTTTGATTGTCCCATCGTACGTTGTGAGTTGCAGTTGAGTGTGTCCTCTAGGTGCCGCCAGTGAGGGTTTAGACTTGTAATGACTTTAGGCAGCCCACTATATACAGTGACTATAGACATCTGTGACCCTGTCTTGATAGCAGATTGATAGATTACCATGCAGTTTGGTACAGCCATTCATGGTCTTTTGGAATTTTGGTCATTCTCTGATTTTTCATCTAGCAACATCATTAGGTCACATTTTCATTTCGTCCAACAATCCCATCAGCCTAAGCTGTACTTTATGTTTGTGGTAATGAGCAAATGTTACAGTAAACACTCTTAACAGTCTAAAATTAGATTGTGGTAAACACTAAGGCAAACACTGATGATGTTTAAATTGCACAGTAATGTTTATTACAGTAAATATTCTGACAGCACACTCTGGCCAATTACTAGATTTACTTCACCACAACTGCTACAGAACAAAAGCAAAGTTCGGACCTCTTTTTTTAACAGTTTGCTCTTCTTCACAATGAGCATTCAAATCCCAGAGACTGAAATCCACACCCCATGTCCCATCATGAACAGCCTCCAGACCCTGACCTAAATGAACATAGCCTGTTCCACCCTTGCTTCCCCGGCCTTATTAAGAGATGTGTTCCCAGATCTCAGCAGTTATTACCGACAGAGATGACAGCCAGAACTCTGAAAAAAGACTCAAGTTGTCATAACAAGTTTTAGTAGGTGCTGGGGAAGGCTTGTCAAATCTATGTGTGTTTTGTTTCCTAGCAATGCCATAGACTCCGACATCCGTCTTACTGTCTGGTAATATTTTGGGATAGCATCTACAGGTCTGTGAAGTCCCGATTTGGCTTTTGTGTCTGATGCCAAAGCAAGGACCGTAGATTTAGTTTGAGTTACCCTTGTCAGAGCTCTGCCTGGGGACCTGAGATCCTAACTACTTTCAAAACCACAATACATAATGATAGATTTCACTGATTATTATCATTTTTTAATGTCTGTCATAAATTTCATTTAATTAAATAATTAGGCAGGCATCAGCTATTACACATTCTGTAATAGAACTACACTGAACCTTTCATCTGATAGTGAATACTTCAGTCAGGTACAAGAGGTGACCTCTATCTTTTTGTGCATGTGCAGCAGTTCAGGCTTTAGTATTTATTTTGTTTACTTTATGAATAAAATATCCAGCCTTTTCACAGTGTTATCACATTTCTACCTTTTCCAGTAGCTTTACAATGTGTCCAGGTCTCTGCCTGGAGACTCAGGACAACCATTTCACCTGGACCTGAACGGTTTCAGTTGTTTGTCCCAATGATACGCATCTGAATTTTCCCAATGGCACAAACAACAGAGAGGAATAGAGGATACACAATTATTATTATTATTATTATTATTATTATTATTATTATACCACTTCAGCATTCTGCTAATGAAAAGTGTATTGCACAGCAGTATAACAAGAAAGCCTGGACCCTGTGCATAAGCAGTCTCAATTGGCCCCTTCTCCTCTTAATACAAGCCATTCTGACACATGTACTAATAACTGATCAAGAATTAAACACATGGATCTGTAATGATTATTAGGGCAGTGTATGTGCTTTAGTTTGAACAATCTCAGCACATTATGTTATAATAACAATAATAATAACTTTATTTATATATCAGTGCTTGACAGAAATAAAGAACAAAACAAAAAAACATGGTAGAGTGAAGACAATGATGATGATTTGTTTCTGTTAGTAAGATTTAGTTTCTTTAAGGTTTAGATTTATGGTAGAGAAAAGAAGCTCTGATCCTACGGCCCTATCCGGGCTGGTCTGGGCAGCTTCTCTTCTTTTTTTGATTTTGGCCGGCCCCTCAAGTTATTTTGACTGCTTTCACTAGTTTTTGACTTCTTGGTCTTTTTCATTGTTTAAAAATAAACCTTTTTTGGCAACTCCTGACTGTGTGATTATGTTAGACCTCTTTTTCAATGAGCCATAATGGGAAAGGGTCGTAACAACAGGCACCTTTGACTTTTGCCATTATTTTGCGGCCAACAAAATCCATTTTTAGTAGACTTGTGTTTTTATTTTCATTGTATATGAAGGGGGAGTTTAAATTTATATGAAACAACTAGAAGAAATTAACACAGTGCACCCTCACCATGGCCAGTCTTTTTTGTTTATTGTAACGAAGCTGCTAATTTTACACTAACAAGGGTCCATTTAATTACAAATAAAAACAAACTAATTCAAGGCCTCTTGATGGCTCCCCACTGTTGGGCCCTGAGTGGTTTAGTTCCACTATTTCCTCCACTACAACACCCCTAGATTCCCATTATTTCTAGCTACTAGAAGTGAGTATTTTTGCTGTATATTTGCTGTTTTTCAAGCCAGCGATTCTGTGAAGTCAGTGAAGCTAAAAAAAGATGAATTGACAGTCAACAGTCAGCTATCAGAGCATAATAATCTTGCTTTATTGTTGACTCACTACATAAATTGTAAGGTGACTGTATCTCATCCATTCTCCTTTCACTGTTTGCTTCTTTGAAACAGAATTGAAACATTTCTAAATCACTTCTGATAGGAGTTAATGTATCCCCATAAACAAAGAGTACAAAAAGGCAAACCTGTTTCATTCACAGATTATCTGTCTCATGTACTACTGTCTGGATATAGTGAAAGTTTCAGCAAACATAACAAAAAGTTATTTTATTATTAAAAGTTACCCACTGCAGCTTTATGGCAAACATGAATAACATTTTATCATAAGTACAAATCATATTATATACTAGTAATGCTTAACTAATGCATGCAATATTAAATGCATGAATGAATGCAGGATGTAATTCCTGTTCAACATTGATAAATTAATGAATGATGAAGTCACTATGACTTTTTGTAATTAGTTCACACTGAATACATCTTCAGTTAAGGAATGTTAATTCGTACAATAATTGATTCACTGATTGATTTACGTGGAAGTGTTTTTCCAGGACCTTGCAGAAAATGCAGATCCAGCCCCTCTGATTTAAAAAACAGCTTTTATATATTTGTATGAGAATAAACCCAGTGGTAATTCTAACAACTGGAATCCTTTTAATTTGGTTACACATCAATTCATGTATGAATGATAAAATCCTTTTTTTCCTATTTGTATCAATTTCCAGGTTTCCATGACGATGTGTGGGATCCGTCACTGCCATCAGTGTATGAATGTGTGTGAATGGGGTGAGGTCGGCATGTTGTGTACAGCGCATTGAGTGGGCTCCAAAGACTAGAAAGGGGCGCTATATAAGTACAGTCCATTTAACTTCAGTCCAGACAATGAAACATTAGTGGATCAGAAATGATTCTGTTGATTTCACACATACTTACTGCTCAGTGCTTTTCTTTCTTTGGTTGTTGATTTATTGTTTTACTGATCAGACTGACTTCCTGTTTGAAACACTGGCTTTTGTTAACCAGTCCCCTCTTTTTTCTCTGTTAGTGTTACTTTAACTGGTCATACTGGGCAGTTCTCTGCCGGTAATGCTGGTCATGTACCTGTGGTCTCATGCGTGGGTTCCAGCGGGCATAGTAGCTGCTCCACAGCTCCAGATGTCTGGAGGAGACCAGCGGATACAGGACGTGGTGCTCATAGTCCACATAGAAGGGGTTGGTGAAGTCCTCAGGCTGGCTGTTGGGGGACAACATTGAACAGTCAGAGAATCTCTCCACTCATTCACTCATATCAATGTGGTTAATATCTTACCTGTTAATATAGGACCACAGGGACACCGTCTTGGTTTGCACCTCCTGCACAGGATGGAGGAGTTTAATCTGAGCCTTCAACCCCAACAATGACCCCCGTTAACAGGAGAATGGTACAAACCTTGGCTGCCCTCTCCTGTTCACTGTTATAGAGGAATGTACCAAAGAGACAGCTGTACAGGTGGTCCAGCACCGTGATCAGGAACAGCTCATTGAACTCAAAGGCTGCTGGGAACTGCAGGCAGAGGAACAGAGGTGATTATGAGTAGAGAGCTGCAGCTTCTAAATGTCTATGAATGAGCCCATGTGCACATGAATAGGCTCATCCTGATTGGCTGAGCAGTGTGTATACTTTCAATGTGCTGCTTCATGAAAATGAGAAATCCTGAGTATACTGGTTGTAGCATGTCTGCTGTCAGTAGTTAGCTGGTGTGGAGGTAAATGGACATGCTACTCCTGATATAGTACATTTATTCTATATATTTAATGTGAAAACAATAAACATATTGTTTATACAATACATATGTATGAGAATGGAGACTGACCTGTCGAGTCATCTGCCAAACACAGTCGATGAACTGGACGAAGAGAGGTGAGCGCTCTGAGTTAGCGTGGTTCTCATCACCGTGACCCACACGCTACAACACAGAACATGTGATATGTCATACATATATATGTAGGTAAGGTAGCTTTGTTTGTGGTTGTACAGTTTCATGAGCCTGTGCTAGCCTAGAGCTCACAACACATTTATACTGCATACAAAAAACTGCATGGGGTAAGCAGAGTTGCATGGTTGTATTGAGGAGACTCGTGGGTGCCTATATATGTTGAGGTCAGAGGTCAAGGGATCCATTAGAAAAATAACCATCACAATCTTTTTTCCATCACTGAAATTTAGCCTAACTTTGGAGTGTTATTTACCCCATTCCCAACAAACTAGCATGACATGGTTTGGTACCTATGGATGCCTTAGGTCTAGTTTCATATGATAGCAGTATCTTCACTCTAGCTGAGCCCGCTATATAAGTCCAAAAACCTATAAGGTCAGTCTTTAGTCAACTTGATAGGATAAATGAGTGGAAATCTAATGTGATTTATATTATTTTTCATCACACTGAATAGCTCACTCACAATAACCGAATTTGCTTTAAATTGCCACAAGGTGGGGCCCAGAAATATTTATCTAAAAATAACATACTGCAGCTTAAGGGTGATGTAATAGTAGTTTTACAGTGCACGAGTTCATCAGCAGTAAGAATATCATCAGTTTAACTCTTTGTTCCTTACAGCAGCAAACTTGTGTCCAAAACTAATCCACTCCTTCTCCATCAGAACCTGTAAACACAAACACACATTTCCTCATTCTGTTGCTGATAAAGACTGTGGTATGTAGTTGATATTGTGATGTAGTGTGTGACCTCGAATCCTCTGAGAGTGCGGTAGTGACTGTCCAGCATCAGCATGGCCAGAGAGGTGAGCTGAGCAGTCCTGTCCCAGCCGTCACTGCAGTGAACCACCACCGACGTCTTCCCGGACTCCAGCTTATCCGCTATCTTCGCTGCTCCTGCTAATAACAGCTACACACAGCAGACACACGCAGTGTATTAATGACACACCCTGTGCAGCTCATGGGTTGCTCAAAGTGGCCGTGTTTGTGATTTACCCGTATGTACTCCAGCCAGTGTGTCTGGTCAATAGCCGAGTGCCAGTGGACTTCATCTATGGTGGGGTAAACCACGTCCTTCATCTTCCTCAGAGACTCCCTCATCACATGAATGTTGGGGATTTCAAGGAAGTTCAGCTCGACATTCGGGTAGAAGCTCTCACTTTCATACCCTCCATCCTTTGCCTGAATATGTCAGAGGCAGCTGAGGTGAGCAGAGAATAAAACCGTTCTCTATCTTTCTGTTTAACCAAGCCTGTGTCGTACCTTGTTGGTGTCTGCTACACTATTCTGCCGGGCGTCAAAGATGGTGAGCTTGTGGGACTGGGCATTGGCATCCATGATGATTTGGAGGAAGCGTTCATCCTCTTTACATCGGCGGTCCGAAGGTCCGACTAATGGCTGGCTGCAGCGTACAATGGTGGCCTGAGACTCTGGGTGAATCCAGGACAAGACCTGCAGGAAGAGCAGGGGGACCAGTTTAGGACCACCAAAAAAGAAATCATGAGCCACACTGCTGCATTGGGTGGTGTTCCTTCATTACCATGACACAGATACTGCCCCAAATAGTCACTACAGCACAGACTGTGGATTAATCCGCCACTTAAAATAGTCCTCATCAAGGCCCTATTTCCTCCTGTTTTAGTAACAGTACAGTGGCATGCTGTTTTAGGACATTTGTGAGCTGTTTTTAAAGATTTACTTCAGTAGGAGACAAAGGGTTTGGAACGAAGAGCCACTGAGTCAGAAAGTATTGAGAGACAGACACTTCGTTGGTTTCAGACTTTTCATTGGAATGGTCAGTGGTCATCATGAGCACTGAAAGTGGTCCTCAGACTGACCGGTATGCGGTGCTTGGCTCTGAACACAGCCACTCGCTTGATGTCTTCATCTGTGATGTTGGTGGGGATGACCAGGGTGGAGGGATAGGTGTCACACAGCTCATAGGTGCTGTTCATCTTGCTGAAGGTCCAGCTTTCATTGGGGAGGCCCTGACGAAACACATGCAACCAGATGGAAGGAAACATTAGAACAGTGGTTCCCAACCTGGGGTTGCCAAAGCTTCACAGGGGGTCTAATGTATTATATAATATCTTGTAACACAAACTCCCTGCAGTTTTTGTGTTCACTGTTTGGGGGTTGTCAGTTTACTCAATGATAGTCCCTTTAGGAAAAAACATTGCTTTAGAAGTCTAGAAAATATTGTTATTTGTGCTATCGCCATGCATGTACCTTAGCAAACTTGTTTCCTTACATACTGTAAATACTCAGATACTGCCCAGGGCCTTTCTTTACCTTATTTACCTGTTTATGGGTGGTCTTGATAAATGGATGCTAATCAGCTGTTGCAGATGTCACCACTCTGCTGCTTTGTGTTTGTCTTCTTCTCTTGTAGCACATCACAGAGTTTGTGCAATTATGTTTTATCATCTTGGAAATATTTTCCAGTCCTTTTTAAATTTTAAACTCACAGAGAACATTTTACATGCCACCAAAAATCTATTGACTGACTCAAGACTGTACAGAACTCAGCTGCTAGGCTTTTAACTACAACCAAGAAAGATGATCACGATTGATCATGATTTTGTGAAGCACTTTGTAACATTGGTTTTAAAAGTGCTCTAGAAATATAAATATTATTATTATTATTGATAGTATTATTGTTATTATTCTCTAACAAAAGTACTTATGTCATTATTTAATTATTTCCAGTTGCTTCCATTTTGTAGTTTTTTGCAATACTTTGTTTTGTGATATTGTATTGATTCTCATGAACACTGTTCTTTTATTTAAATCCCCAACCACTAGATAGCAGTGTTGTAAACTGAGGACATTACAGCAACTGATGAATACAAATGCAAACAAAAGATTCTATAGAACCTTTTATACTTAGACTGTATGCATATGGTGGTTTGTTCTTCATACTATCACAGTTTTCCTAAAATTAAATTGAAGAAAATATATAGCCTTGCTTACAGTATTGCGAGGTGATGGAATTAATCAGATGTGTATATACCCTGAAGAAATCTCTAATACATTCTCCTGAATCATGAAAATGATCATTGCAAAATGCCTTTATGTCCATACCAACAACATGCTATCAGGCTAAATTAGTTGAAGAGTTAATCAAATCAAAACAGGTTTTGCTTCAGAACAAGTCTACCAAAAAGATAAAGAACATAAAGATGAATCTAACAATAATAAAATAGAATAAAATAGAAGTATAAAGAGTGAAAATGAACAATGGTTTAAACACTGAAAAAATGTCACCAGTTAAGTGTGTGTATTCATTCAGTGTTGCAGTTACCTGACGTCTGTACTCTGCTGTCGGGTCGTATACCTTCCAGCCATCCACAGGAAACTGCTCCTTGTACAGGAAGGCAAACAGGGGCTGCCAGAGGATATCCCAGTAGCAATGTTAGCATTCAGTCACTATTAAACTTCTGACTGTTGCTTAGGCATTTATACGCACTTAACAAGCTGTAGTACCCTATTACTCCTCTAGAACACTGCGTTCTC
>NW_023339807.1:1539615-1546941 GCF_004916995.1 Morone saxatilis
CATTTATCAAAGGACACGAACACAGAGGCAGAAAGAAAAGAAGACGAGAGGGTGGAGATGCTAAAAGTTAAACCCTTAGGGCTGTACTGTATTTTAAGATAGTATGTGTGATCTATTATAGTTTTTAAGATGCTTTCTCCACCTTCCTCTTTGGGAATGTGGCATGATTTGAGGATTCAGGGAGCTGCATATTTATTGAACCTGACTAGAATTCCCTTATGCACAGATCCATGTGTGTAAAAGACAACACTAGCCTTTATGCAAATGTTTACAAGGTTCATTATTGACTTTGGAAATACCAGCAATATCATACAGAAAAATCTTAGGACAGGGTTCATTTACCGGAAGTTTTCCACAGTCTTCAGTGGAGTGGGGTTTGCTCAAATGTCATCGAGATGGTTCAGTTGTTATCATGTAACCGAGGGGAGACAAGGCACAGTTGTAACACTTTTCCAATAAATCAAGAAACATTTACACAGGAATGGCCAATTTGTTAAATTACAAATTTCAATGTGTCAACTACTGAAACAATGCATTGGAGTGTTTATGAAACATGTACAGGTTGCAAAATTGATTTAAATACAGTCACTGTTACAATCGTCCATGTGTACAGGGATGGTTATATTAGCAGAATGAATAATTGAATAATGATTACCATTTTTTACACATGGGAAAAAAGAGGACACGCTGTCAATGATGCAGGGAGACGTTTTACTGGGTAATCCTCAACAAAAATGTAAACATTAAATCAGAGTGGATATTTGGCATGCTATAAGCAAACGTGTTCACACTGACTATTAGCATGCTGTGATAGTACACTAACAAAAGCATACAGTAAAAAAAGAATCAAAATCTATGCAGCAGAACCACAGATATTGTGTTTTTTATTTCATACATTTTTCTTCCTTGACAAAACCTAGTGCAGTTTCCCACAATGCAACTTGACCGCCAACAGTTCAGTGCTAGTAGCTCAAGCAGATATAAGCAGCTGGGTACAGAGGTCTGGTAAGTTAACTTCTTTTTAACTCCACACCCCCAAACTTGTTTCATTTTCACACTTGGCCTCTTCAGGCCTAATGCTGATGCTGACTCAAGTGACACCACTTGAGGACATTTCTCAAACTTCACACAGTTCCCTCTGGAGACCCTAAGACCTTTTCACATATGCAGTAACCTAGTACTCCACAACACCTGTAAACACACTTTAATGTGTACAATCCGTGGCGTGTGCTGCCTGCAATCTTTTGTGTGTGTGAGTGTCAGAGCTGCAGCACCAGACTGTTATAGATGACATCAGGATGCTTTCAGTGATCAGTGATTTCAGAGATATATTTGAGGGAGGAGTCCTTATGTCACTTCGAATTTTCTGAGTTATCTGACAGAAAAGAGTCTTTTTCGGAGCTGTGGCCTGTGCGTGCCAGGGAATTTAAGTCTGTGATGGTTAACCTGAAATGTGTAGGGAAGTTTTGGAGCTCTGTGCTCTTTTTTTTAAACATAATGCTGTGTTCAGTCAGAACATGCAGTAAATCTAAACTGATCATTAGTTAGTTGTGGAAAATCCATTCCAAATGCCAATGGTGGGTAGTTCAGCAACCAAAAAACAGAGCCTTTTTAACAAACCAGTGTGTAGGATTTAGTGGCATCTTACCACTAAACCAACTGAAACCGCTCGTGAAACTATGGTAGGCAGTGTTTGTTTTGTCTGTTCAGAGCTATTGTAGAAACATGGCGGTTCAACACTGCGGCCTCTGAAGAAGAGGATCCTCTGTAGATAAAAATGACTCATTCTAAGGTAACCAAAACGATGATTATACACTAATGAAACATTTAATGACCTATAAAAAGTTTGAATCTGGGTTGCTTTGTTGCAGTCATCCTCCTAATGTAAGGATAGTGAATCAGTAATAGAAAAATGTAATCCCCACATGAAACTGCCACCTTTTTTCTTCCATTGTGTTACTGTTGGAATAGACTACCTCCATTTGTACTTTCTTTTTTTATGTTCTAAGGTGGCCAGCAAATGAAGAAGTGACTCACTAACACCACCTGTCCGTCCGTACGTTTTATTCTCGTGAATGCAATATTTCAGGAATGTCTTTCTTCAAACTTTGCACAAACATCCACTTGGACTTAAGGATGAACTGTAGTTAATGGTCAAAGGTCACTGTGACCTCAAAAAACATATTTGAATTAACGACTATATTTCATAGTTGGTCAGACACTGAACTAGTGATACTTTTGACTCAAAGGTCAAAGGTCATTGTGACCTCAAAATAGGTTAGGGTTAGGGTCAATTTAATTTAATTTAATGACCCTAACTGTAATGAATTGGGCGATTCCAGATTTCACACACATGTTGACTGGGACGACACAATAAGCAGCACAGTACAGGCTTTCATCTTTCCATCTCATCCATTTCACTTCCTGCCTCAGTCTGAATGTCGAGGTTCATCAGAATCAAGTCACTGCATAAAACGTATTGGAGCGTGCCTGGCTGATGGCCGTCCGGTAAATGACTGATCACAGAGGCTTTGCATCTAAAAAAGCCAGGAGGAAACAAAAGCAGCTCATTTTGTATATCTACACTCAAGAATCCAACTTTACATAGTCATCAAGTGAAAGTGTGCCTGGTCAGCCAATACATCAATGATAACCCTTTATTAATAAGTTTAAATATGAATATTCACTGAAATCAATCATGAATATAGTGATAACTTCCATTTAGCCAAAACAAAGTACTGACCAGAGTCCAGACCGACATGGATATAAACTGCTACTTAACTGGATGGCGGATGCATACAACCACAGGACCTTTCTTTGCTATGTATGGTGCTATACAAATAAAATTGAATTGAATGAGAAAGGATGCACTTTTTGTGCATTTAAAAGTTACACAGTTTCACTACAAGGCGTGTCTACTGTTATGTAACTGCATAATCTCCACAAACTTTGAGGACAATTGTGATTCTCTTCTGTGGATGCATGTATCCTGCGAGTAGTTTACAGAGTTGCCTATGGAGACACATGCAGGCCTCCGTCATTATAGTCTGATTGCTGATGTCAGTCTTATTTCATGCAATGTAACTGCACATACACATTGCCAGCGGGTCTGGCTGGATGATTAGCTGTGCATTAACTAGGTAATTTATGTATGAGGGCACTTATTATGACCTGAGCCTCTTACCACAGATTGCCATGCCACATCTCATTTATTGTGAGCGGCTGGCGGAGTCCCCTCAGAGCAGCCATTCCATAGGCCGAGAAAACAGAGCTTGCACACAACAATTGCATCTCTCAAACAAATAAAGCCATAATGAAGAGTGTTAGAGGGGAAAAAAGAATGCAATGGAAACAATAAGTGACATTTGCTCCTGTAACCTCTCTCCATCTGTGCTGAGTATATGAAGGCATAATGAAAAATACAATTTCAATTTAAGATCCATTTCTCATTTCAGCATAGTCGTCGTGTCAGACGTGAGAAATTAAGTCACGGCGACAAAAACATTGTGTTGGACAGAGGCTTTTAGTTATGCAAATATGTCTCAGAGTTGTTCTGAAGGGGCATAAAAACAAGAATAAAAGAAAATGCCTCAAATGCTGACAACATAAACAACCACAAAAATAAACATAAGTCTACCAAGTGGCAAACTTTAATGTGTAAGAAGCAATCTAAAATAAGAAGAGCAATAACATATAGCAGTGACCTTCATTCATTCATCCGTGACAATGACATTCATGAATCTGAAAGGTTACCAGGTCTCTGTAGACAAGGTGTTGATGGACTCGGCCTCCTCTGCCTCTCGCAGGCACTTTCACTCAATTTTGACTTGGTCTGGGACCTAACAACTTGGGAATTTGAAACCAGTCAAATGAGCACTGTAGTGAAATCATTTGACTGTGTCCCATGTGACTTTGTGCTTTCTAAACAGCTGCCTTGTGATACTGAGCTACAATTTGTGGTAATGTGAGTGACCAATAACTGTGCTAAGCTAGACTTGCGAGATCAGGAAACCACCAGGCTTCAAGCTGCATGCTTTTGTTCAACCACAGCTTCCTTTGAGGAACTACTAGCAGCTACAGCATGAGCTACAGGCGTGGTTTAATGCTAGGTGTGTGTGACATGACTGCTCAAAAATTAAACCCTGCTAAAGAAGGTTGTTGCTTCAGTTATGTCAGAGAGCAGACCAAAGAACGGCACTGAAGGCTTTTCTCCATCGAAAAGATGGTTTCTCTCTTCTCCTGACTGACTTCTGTAAGAGTTCGACTATGTTATATGACTCGTTACTCTGTTCGCCCTTGATAGACAGTGATGGACAGATAGTTCACCCAATCACCTACCAAGTAATTCCAACAACACCTTCCAGATGGTTCTGTGCAACAAACTATCTTGCACAATCAGGTTAAGTTACCCAAGAACCAAAACTGAAAGCTTTGGCTTGCCTTTAAAGCCTTGTGAATTGTATTGTGAAAGAAGTCGTAGTTGTAGTAGTCATAGTCATAGTAGCTTGTAGTAACAAACACACAGATAATCATCACCTTTAAGTTCTACGGGGCATTTTAGCATCTTACAGCTCGTAGCTTTGATTTTACAGTTACAACTTCATGTTTGGTTCAGCACAGTTCCCATCAACCTAATTTTCATTTCAGTGAAAAAGCAAAAAAAAAAACAGACTCAGTTAGAGACTAACTGGTGAAAACAGTAGAGCATTTAGCAGCTGAAGGATTGGTTAGGTTTAGGAAGAGATAGTAAATTATGTTATGTACCTGACATAACTTAAGTACACGAATAAAAAATAATACATATACATATACATATTGAGTAACATAACTGACTAACTTAAATATTTAAGGTCCAGTGTGTAGGATTTTGTGGCATCTAGCCATGAAATATCATCCATTTGAATACATCTAAGTCTTTCAAGTGTAGAGGAGAAACTAAAGTGGCCGCAAATGTCGCAAAAAATGCTAAAGGCCCATTCTTGAGGTCGTGTTTGGTTTGTCCATTCTGGGCTACTGTAGAAATGGCAGTTCAAAATGGCAGCCTCTGTAGAAGAGGACCCACTCCCTCTGCAGCTAAAAATGGTTAATTCTCTATCTGTGACTTTGTGACTTTCTGTTAGCAGCAACATGTGGTATTGGCTTCCTCCGTTCTTGACACTTTTCTATCTCACACGGTTTCACTTGAAATGTTTGGTTCTTTGGCTCCACCCTCTGAGGTTTTCCTTAACCAATCAGATTAGGCTCATTATGTTAGATTAGGCCATTGTATCATGACATTATTCCTGAAAAGCTTTCTCAGTCAGAGAGAACACTGTAGTATCAAAGGTATCTTATTGAAGAAGACAGGTTTTTAATGTTTATATGTTTTGGAAGTGTCTCTCTCTCTCTTTCTGTGTGTGTGTGTGTGTGTTATTAGGGCTCAGTAAGTGATGGGGAAGTATCTGCCTGGAGGGCTGCCAGCTCTGTCGATTCTGTAGATAAAACCAATGTGAAGAAAATGAGAGCAGGAGCTGATTGGACTGAGCAGGTCCTGGCCATAAAAGGAGAAATGAAGACTAATGGGCATGTGATTGGCCAGGGAGATGGGACACAAATGAGAGGTTGGTAGGGAGGGGAGGGGACAGTGACTAATGACAACTCCATCCCACAATCAGGACATCCACCTACTGAGAGGATCATTGGCCTTTTGGACTGGATGGCAGGCTCATCGACCACACTCCCATTCAGTATCACGCACACACCAGATGGACACAGCGTGAAGGAACACATGCACGCCACACTCATCATTTCAATAATGCTTTTGTGGCTTTTCCAAATGTAAACTACTGTCTGGTTGCCAAAATAATGGAGAACAACTTCAACTTTCATTGGTATTAATACTGCAAGCAAGCGCCTAACGCTAATCGCTAGCTACGCGCTAATCGCTAAGCTAGCAGCTAGCTTGCCGTTTGATGTGTTTTAATGTATTATGCCCACCTGACAGGGGAGTGTTAATGTAAATTCTAGGCAATTTTAGTTTGCGCTTAAGGAACAGCCTCATAGCAGGGGTTAAGAATATTTAAGCAGTGCATTGCACTTCATTTTTGGCTGTTAATATTAAAATCATTCAGCTTCAGTAATTATCTTTAGCTAGCAATGTCTAGGCGTGTAGTTGTTGTTGTTATAACGTCATCTAGCGCGCCGCTGGTAAAACGTCCCATGCTGCGTTCATGCAGGCTCGGAAATGCTGGAAGCCTACAGAACAAACATCGGTTATAAAAACCCGATACCGATAATTCCCGATATAAATTTTTTTTTAGTAATATCGCCGATAATATCGGAGGGGCCCGATATATATCAGACATCCCTAGTAATCATGTCATCCCTTGAAATGGTAATCATCAAGATGGATTGTTTTTCCCTCTCTGTGCTGCGAGGCACTCACAGCTGTGTTGATTTTTTTACTGCACATTCAGTCATATATCTCACCTGTGAATTAGCTTTCTATGCAACTGCAGCTTTTATGTGCAGTTTGAATTTATGCTTACCTGACATACGCCGTCTCAAGCAGTTGCTGATTTTGTTTTTGAAGCTATGGCATGGCTAGGGCTACATCATCATATCCAAAAACCACTTTCCGTGTCCATTCGCTAATCATTCTAACTGGTTCAATAACAGGTAAAAAGTAGTGCAGTACGATGGAGTATTAGGGCCATACTAACAGAAAAAATAATTATTTTTGGTGGAAATTATGAGAATAAAGTCATAATATTACCGAGAATAAAAGTCAGTAACTGTTTACGACAAAAATTGATGAATACGTTATCCTACCTGTGACTGTACGTACGACTGAGACAATCAGCGGCTGCTGGCTCAGGACATTCCAACTTTGATTCTTCGTAATTTCCAAAAAAATGGAATGGGAATGAGGTAGAACGGGCAGTGAAGTGTGCTAGGAGAAACTACGGTGGCTAAAAAAAACCCAGAAGGCCAGTTTCTCTGTCCTGGGCTAGAGCTTTGTTTCAGCCCAACTCGACCCTGGAAAACCACTGTAAGACCCAACCAAGACCGAAACCACAGGGCCCAAAGTTCTGCATTGCATTGCCAGTTAATCTTGGTCTTGAGCCCGACTTTGCCCAGGGTGGCCTTGTTAGAACTGCTCATGTGACTTGAGATAATATTTACTAATCAAAGATGTGACTACATGAACATGCAGTCCCTGATGATATAGATTGCTCAGAGTTACTGTTAAATATCAGTTGGTGATGATAGACGAGAGGTCAATTAATCTGATAAGATGTTAACAATAAACTTTTAAGAGGTGACAAATAGTCCTATATAAAAAGC
>NW_023339807.1:1546966-1558028 GCF_004916995.1 Morone saxatilis
CCAATATCGGACATCCCTAATGATTACCCATATTTAATTGTCATGTTGGACTACACAGAGCACAATACAATCCGTCACTATAGACATTTGGCCGCTTCTGTTTGTGTCCTAGCTTTAAAAACACTTCCTGTTTACTAAAAGCAGACAGTGACAGGGAGCAGACAGGAGCCTTTGTTGAATGAAAGAGATGCTCTGCTCCCTGTCACTTTTTACAGGCCATTTCGCTCAGCATTCTTCTGCCCTTTTTCTCAAAGAGAGTCGTCTGAATGTGCAAACCTTGTTATGCTCTCTGATTAATTGGCTGGGCTTTTCCAGCACTTTGGCCTGATAGCAGCAGTGGGAGCACAGTAATGGCAATGTCATTTTCATACTACTTTAAGTGGGACTTTATTATAGGACATAAAGTGGCTGGTATAGCTATAAAGAGGCAGAGTGAAGGGAGTGGCATTCTGCTCTTATACGTAGATCAGGATGGGGGCACATTTGTTCTCCTGTTGTCAGTGGAATAAAACTACATCTCCTGCACCAATAGTGGCACGCACTGTTCAGCTGTACTAAATAATAATGTAAAGGTGTTCTAAAAGGGCTAAGTGCACTCAGAGACTTTTTAATATAAAGGAATTAAGTGGATAACATCGCATTCATAATTTAAATATAATGATATTCTTGTAATCACAAATCATAAATGGTATGAATGTTAGGCGGAACTGTAAGAATTGAATGGTCTCTACACAGATAGTGTCAATGATGACTTTTCCAGTGAGGTCATTCAAGGCTGACCAGAGTTCGGTGTTCAAATAAACCACACCAAGGGGCTAAATGCTCCAGGGTTCCACCAGACTAAACAAGGCTGGTGTGAACCCTGGCTGGTCTGCCAAGCAGTGGTGTCAATGGCTGTGAGCAGTTGAGCTGTACTGCCACGGTATTTTTCCTCTCCACCACATAGCCAGGTAAAAATATTAACCAAACTGGTCCCAAACCAGAGTAAGAGTCTGTGGACTGCAGCTCTTCATCTAACAGCTCAATGTGGCTGTTCCCCTTTGTCCTATTCCTCCTGTATAAAATTTAAATATGACCATACCAGGATGATCAGACCTGTAATATTGAAGAACAGCACTGCTAATGAAGCCCTACTAACTCTGAGACAAACACATTATCAATTTTCTATATCTTCTTCATATTAAAAGCATCCTGCCAGTGGGCCAGTGGAGAGCTTGTACTGTGAAACCGTCACAGTAGGAAAGTTTTGGTTTGCATCAGCAGTAGCTCAGCTGGATGTGTCATTAAACAGTAAAATAAGACTGATCTGTCTGAAAGTACAAACAGGGACACAGGAGTGAAACTCTAAACAGAGCTTTCACTCTTTTCACTTTGTCTCCAGCACAGAAAACGAGACTTGAAGAACCCTATATGTAACAAAAGTGACATGGTCTCCCTTTAAACCCAAGAAGAATTCAATATTTTGGATAAAACTAGCAACCCTATGATGAGCCACTCTGTCACCTGAGCCACAGCTTGCCAGTAGCAACCAACTGATGTGCCAAGATAGACAAAAAGATGCTTTGGGTTGGAGACTAGAAAATAGTTGATTGCTGAGTCTTATTCCCAGCGTCTGTATTTGACAACCAAGGAATGAGACTCAACAATCAATTCTGATTGGTTGTTTTCGTTCAGGCCTGGAGGATTCAAATGCCATTAGGAGCTCTATGGCTAGCCAGAGGAACCTGATTGTTTCACAGATTATCTGTCTCATGTACTACTGTCAGGATGTAGTCAACATTTCTGCATATACTGTGTAACAAAAAGGTGTCTTCATAAAAATGAACAACTTCAGCTTTAATTCAGCAATAAACCTGTACTCATATATAGTTTTGAAATGTGTCATCTTTAATTCTGTTCTAGTTTTATGTATCTTTTTGTATTTTGTTTATTCTTTTTTTATCTTCCTCTTTTAACCTCTTATTTTCATAAAAGCCCTTCTAGGGATTGTTGTAAATTAGCATAAACACTATGATACTTGCCGCAGATTGCTGTTTTCACATAAAAAATACATATATGCATACTACACATATTGTCTAGTTCAGTTGATTCTACATCACAAACACAGTGTTTGCATCTGAACAACACAACTGTATTAAGATGAGAATTATAAGCAGCCTGTTCTGGAAAATCTTACTGTCTCAAATTACTGACAAACAGAATCTGATTCAACAACATCTAACTGTGATAATAAAAAGACAGAAGCAATAACACCACATCCAGCAGAACCACAATCTACTATACCCAGCAGAACCCACAGGATTGGACTTTAATTTCAAGTCAATGAAGAATCTCTTGCCTCACCCTCTGTACAATCAAACAGTAGCTTTCATTCCACTGCTATAGATGGAATAAAAATAACAACAGCCACTGCAGTCATCTCCACATGGGTTTGATGACAGGCTACTTATATCTCTTTTATTAGGCCCACCCCCTCTGAGATAGGTCAGCAGGGAATGCATCCTGCCATGTTTTTATTGTGCTGCAGCGTTCGGTGTGGGGCGTGCCTGCAGCATAGGCTCCTCTGACACACAACAGAAATGAATGTGCCATTATTCCACCTATCCGATGAGCAACGCACGAGCTGTAGACACTCAGCCACTCAACTGGATCTGATGGATTCATCCCTGAGGACAAACACAGAACACAACACTGGAAACTGACACAGCTTCAGATTGAAATAAGCTTATAGTAGAAGGCTGAAAAAGTCTTTTGATTTTTCAAAAGAAAGTTGTGCTCTTTGCTCGCAAAATTGTAAATCAGGCTTAACTATACAGTGGAGACCTATTAGATGACATGAGATTTACAGTGGGAAGATAAAGCTGCTGATCAATACAACAATAGAGGACTTAAATTATTCACAGATATTCATTTGGAAATCTCCTCAGTACATCTGCCAGAACAGAGTTTCTGTTATTAAGGAGAACAGTAGTATAAAGAATCATGCAGAGCTTCCCACTGGGATGAATCTTTCCCTGAAAAAGACATCTCTTAAAGGATATATATACAAAATTAACTTGCCACTAGAAATAAAACTCACTGAAACATATTTGATAGTCTTTTTAAAATCTTTCCAACGATCACCAACAATGTTTTGGTCAAAATAAATGCTTAACACATGGATGTAGATGATAAACAGCAGTTTCTGCTGCTTACTCCAGCTGCACACTGAGCAGACCGAGTAATGAAAACAAACACAGAGAGGGCTGCGATAGACAACAAAGGCAAGAGGGAGTTGACATCCATGACTCCCTATGATCTTTACAATAGAGAATAGTTGTTTGCCTTTTATATACCTTTAAATATAATCCCAAAGAGCTATTTGTGAAGATTAATTAACCAATGGCAACAAATGGCTTTGGCTTATTATGGACTAGGCTGGTGCTGTAACTCATGATACAAGAGAATCTAAATCTGTACAGCGGAGCTCATTTTATTACCAGATGTCTCTTTGAGAACTAACAAAGCTCCAAAGTCTATCTACGTGTACCATATGCAGAATAGCAATTCCGTTCAGGAGCGACTATCAGTAAATGCAAAAATACACCGCTATCACCAGACTCCCAGTAATTACAGAGGGATGGCCTGGAGATTCTTGTTGGAAATGTAATGAAGGGTCATATCTGATATTTGACAGTCTTGTTTGTGTTGTTTCAAAGTTTTGTTTGAAACCTTTTAGTATTTTCATGCCGCTGGATTTCTCCAAAATCATGTATGCCACCTTTAAGTGTCGTTCAAAAAGGACGATTTGTTCGCAAATCTAACATCACTAATGGACATTCTCACTTCCCCACACACATACACACACACACATTTATAAGGCTGCATTTTCAACTTTGTTAATGCGGGAAGAGCCGGAGAGAAAGAATGTATTTCAAATCTATGAATCTATTTTAGAAATTTGCATCAGCAGGGAGAGAGCAAGAGTGGAGATGAAAGCAGACTGTTTCACAGCCTTTCACTCAATCAAATCCACTGAGCTTAATGATCTAAGAATTCAATCAAGATTCAGCGACGTGCTGTCCTCCAGCACGTATTCTCTGCACTTTTTAAACATTAGACTTAATGACTGGAGTCTGATTTTTCTGTCCAAAATGGGAATTCAAACCATTTGTTCTGAGTGGATCCTTGACTTTGAACACAGTGTTATCATAAAAGTAAGCAAAGCAGGGAACTGGGGGTGACAGCAAAAACAAATGGTGAAAATGAAGGTTCCTGTGTGTGCTGGGGCCACGGGATATTAGATTTTTGTCTGTCAAAGAGTGAAACCACAGCTGCTGCTCTCTATCTCCAGTCCTCAAGGTTAAATTGAGATAAAGACCTGTGAATGGTGGGAGCCCTTCGCCAGACCACCGTGAAGGCCCATCTGTAATGTTAAACATGCTCTGTGCTAAACCTCCTATCACCATATCTTGTTTCTGCTGCTCCACCATTTACTGCTCAGGCCTTCCATATCACATGGCTCGCACACGGGGGTGACCTTCGCTCCATCTGAGAGGAAATCAAAGCAGGCTGGAAACAGAGGTAAGAAAAAACCGACAAAGAAGAACAACAGGAAAATAAGCTCAGGATGAATGAGCTTTGCGGATGTTAATAAAGCTTCCCGGCAGAGCAGCAAGGAGATAAGGTTTGCCAGTGTGTGTGGAGACGGAGGACTGTTCATTGACTTCCCAATACACAAGTCTGTTGGGGGCTGTTACCCATTTATAGCATACCCTGTGGCCAGAGTGCCAAATTATCCCACGATAACACCCTACATACACAGTAAAAAGTGACATGGATTTGTTTTTTAATTGACAGATATCTTGTATAATATTTAAATATAAAAATATAATAATAACAGCACTCTTCTGTAAGTCTGATTATTTGTATTATAGCAGTATGTATAGGTAATTTCATTTATTTTACATAATAAACAAATATTTTTAATTAACATTCATAAAAAATTTAAGCTTAAAAACACATTTTATTTCTAGAAAATTACAAGTCAGTTATTTTATAGTATATTTTTTGTTCCCCAGTTGCCAGAATTTACAGTTGCAAAACACACACCTACAAAACTCAGCACTGGAATTACCTGCAATTAAATCGGTTCTGGGCCTGACCTGACCTGAGACATCATATAATGACGATTGCACATTGAACAGATCAGAAATGCTCCAACAGGCTGTTGGGTGTCACATGCAAAGAATTGTAGGGGTGCAGACAAGGAAGTAATTACATGTCAAAAAATAAATCAATAAAAACGCAAGCAGAAGGTTTCTTCCTGCTCAGAAAACACTCACACATCTCCAAACCCCTGCGTAACATTACACATAGCTGGCACAGTTCAGATACATTCACTTATTATTTAAATCTTGTGCATCGAAACCGGGATTGAACTGTTAACTGATCTTGTGTGCTTTTTTGACAGCAGTTAGCTGCTCTGAGTTCGCAGCAGATCCAAACCCCATGTTTTTGTTTACAGGTTTAAGGACTGTTTAGGAACGTTTTTTCTGTTGGACTCATAAGGACATAAGAATAGTATCCACATCAGCAGGTTTTTAAAAGATGTACTATATAGTTTACAGAATTACAGCTGGCACCGGTATCCACACCAGCAGATGCAGCAGTGTAGGATAATCTACATTTTATAAAAGGTTTTAGAGGTGTTTCACTGAAAACAACTGCCTCCTGTGGTTGAAAATGACGCTATGAGAGCGGTTAGACTGAACCAGAACAGTGAAGTTGTGGTCTGAACTGAAACTCACTATAAAGGTACATTAAAGACGGGACCTGCTTTTCTGTTTTTCCAGCTTGCATAGTTTCTCATTTGGGTTTGGAAGGTGAGGGTGAAGCGAGAGAGTTGCAATTCCCGCCGGATACCATTAAAACCACACTTTAAATACCACAGTGAAAACAGACAGATGAGCTACAGTCTGTGAGTTCATGAGCTGATTTAAAAAAATAAAAACAAGTAGAAGTTTTTTGAAATGTTTAAATATAATGTGTGACCCTGTTATAAATTATCCCGTGTATTATCTTTAAGAAACTCTTGAGTTATGTAACCCAAATAAATAAAAGAGAGGATAGATTTACTAATCTCAGGCGAGGTTTGATAAATGTATGAAATTGTAATGTCAGCAACAGGCATTGATTACAGTGCAGAGGATTTTAGAATGCTTAGTCTATATTACCACTCACCCCATGTGATTTAGCACTTTGTTAAAACGCTGAACAATTGGTCTTGTAACAGTAGGATCATTAATCCTGCCCAAATGGGCCTTTCTGTAGAAAACAAATCTCAGTTTGTATGTATATAAGCACAACGAACTCTGGGCTGTCAACAGTGGGGGTGCAAGAAAGTATATAGATGCAAATATCAAGTATCACTATATTATGTTTGGTGATAGTACACAATTACTAAAAAGTAATTCAGTGGACCTATTGTCACCACTTGAATAAATGCATGGTTGCAGGATAAACCTTTAAATTAAAATAGAATACATTAGAAGTTGCCATAACTCAAAAAGACTGATGCAAACTGTTTATTATTTACATTATTTTTTGTTGTTGTACCAAAACATTTGTTAGAGTGAAAGATTTGTGGCAGTGGTTCATTTTGTGTTGTATTTAAACCCCCAAATGCTATACAGCAGTGTTGTAATCAATCTTCAGCCATTTGACTCTGATGCTATGGGAACTGTAATGAATACAAATGCAGATCCCACTGTCCAAGTTGCATAAAATAGTATTAATAGTATTTTTTTTGTTCTCAGATTTAATGCATATAAACACCAAATACACATATGGTTTGTTCTTTATAATAAAGTTCGATTGTTTTAAAAAAAAAAAGCAATATATAATTTTGCTTAGAGTATCGCAGGAAAATATTAAATTGTAACCCTTGTATTGTGATACGTATTGTATCCTGCCAATAGACAGCTCTATAGTCATCAAGCACAACCTCAAACATATAAAGCCTCTGTTTAAGTTTGTTGATTTACATCCTTACTCTTAATCAGCAGCACTGACAAAAAACCTTACAGGTGTCACAATTATTTCAGGATATTAGATTGGTAAGCTCTCTCAGTATTTTTAAAAGGTAATTAAAAACCTTTTCTTATCTTATCATTCTAATCAGTTAATCTTTCTATTCATTTTTTTGCCTTGCACAATTTTATTTATTATTTAGTGATTTATACTGTTACCTTTATTTTGTGTAGAAAGATTTTTGTGTGGAAATATAGTCAAGGAAGGTAAAATAAGTGTCTGGAAGTATTCAGTAATAAAGTTCAATCATATTTTAGATGTTTTTTTTGAGTTGATATAAATAACTGATGTGTTAATGCCAATATATGATCACAGGCTCGAAATCCAATCAAAACCGCATCGTGGCGGACTTTGTCATATCTACCAATATCATATCATTGTCCAAAAAAATCAATAAAATATCTTATTGTGATAGAACTGGTGATTTACTACTTCTAATATGATGCTTGGAAAAGGTTCAGTTGGATTGCATACCTAGTTTTATTGTATCACCCAAAATACTGCTGCCAACCCTGTTTGGAAACGTCCTTATTTGACTTCATCACTGACTCTCAGGATTCTCCTCACTATGAGTGTTTGGACACGTCTCCACTCAGACAAATAATGCAATATGTTTATCACAGATAAAGAAGAGACATATAGATTCAATGAATCTCCTCTGGAACAATGAAAAAGTGCTTTTCTCCGCCTTTAACTTTCTGTAGCGCTCTGTGTGTTTGGAGACCCAAATCGGTCTGGGCACGGTTCCAGCCGGCGTGCAAAAGCAAAGAAAAGGAAAGGAGTGCTTTGAGCTGTGCGTGATGAATGACTTCTGTGAGCTAAAATTCCTGGAGCACTTGTTTATAGCCGGAACATAATGTACCATAAATTCCACCTCCACTTTTCCAGCTCCCAGATAACATTTTATCCAATTCGCCGGTGCTTTCTCTGCTGATTAAAAGGCACTCTCAAGCAAACAGTTTTGCAGCCGCTGCTATGTTTCTCTCTCTCTCTTCCTCTCCTACAGTATCTCATCCCCATTTCTTTGACTGTACTTCTTTCCCTCCCCTGGTTGGTCAGTCATATCTCTCCTATTATTTCCCATCTGTCATTTCTTCCCACCTCTTTGCACTTGACTTCTATAGGCAAGGAGAGAGTCACAATGCTGAATTAACAGTGTGCAAATGTCCTGCTTTTGTGTGCATTGCCTCCACACAGCAACATGATTTCAGATTGGCTATCTCTAACTCATAACCTCCTCGTCTCATCCAAACATTTTACCATAATGTAGGACAAAAAGGCAGAGCTGATATTTATGCATGAGAGAACCCGGCATTGATCTTGACGATAACATACATTTATTGTTAAGAGCGGCCTCTAAACTACGCTGCAGCTGTTCCCCCCTGCTACCCACTCGCTGTCCAATTACTGTGTGGGAGAGCAGGGCCGGTCACAGTAGGACACAATCAGTGTTCAAGGTAGGGAGAGACAAAGTAAGGAATACAAGATGTAAGAAAAGCACAGAAATGGAGAGTCAGACGGTCCATTTTTAGAGAAATGAATAAGTGAGGAAGATAATTAAAGTCTCACGAGGAGTGTCAAAGCCTATGAAATCATCAAGCCTGAAGTAAAATACACTACACACTACACATCTTACTTAGGCCTTCTTTCATCCAAGCAGTTAGAAAACAGGTGTTTAATCTATTCTTTTAAATGTTTTTTTAAAATTAAAAAATTAAAAATTCTTAAAAGTTTAGGGCAATGTCACGGTTTGTTTGAACACTGTTTTGAACTCCTGAGTTCAGCATTACGGCCGTCGCCATGTTGCTTTTTTGCAGCCAGTGGAGGTGACGTACTGCGAGTTGAGCTGCTCTCATTGGCTGCAAAGTTTTAACTCATCTGTAGCAGAAACAATGGCGGCTCGTGTCACATATAGTATATATTCCAGATACAGTACACTAAAATATGTTTGTGAAAAGATTTTATATAGAAATAGTCAACGCAGTAACAGAATCTTTGTTTGAAAGTTTGTATGTCGGGACAGCAGATCGTTTGAAGTGCGTCTAAAATTCTATTCAGAATATATACAAACCTCTACCAATAACAATATGAAGTAGTATCCTCTGTTTGTAGCAGATGACTTTGTTGGTGATTATGCCCATTACAAAGCCTGCACTTGAAGACAATTGTTCTTCTTTGTTAGAGTTTCACTAACACATGCACTTTTCTCTTATATGCTCACCCATTCTCTGTTTTCTGTATACCCAAACTCAGGTAAGAAGGTTACACAGTCACAAATTTCACTTGTTAATGAGGAATATAAAATCTCCTAATGAAACCACTAACTCAGCACTCGTTTCTCTTGTGAGCAGATTCTAATTCATGAGAAAAATGGATGAATGAGAGAATAATGGTGCATAAATGGATATTCATTAAAAGCCTTTCCCACCTGATTTACTGTATTGTATTGTAATGTAAGAAATAAATGTGGTAGAGACATCCTGGTGATACGTTATAGTAAAACATATATTTTGATCAATTCTCAACAACCATGATGTTTAGGTAGACCATTTTCTATCTCTAATCCCTGTCTAGAGTCTAAACCATTGCTCAGTACATGCTGTGGCAGACGTTAGTGAGTGTTAAGGGTCTGCAAACTCAATCCTGACGGTTCCTGGGTCATCTGTAGTTACTGCCTCAGAGGCAGCAGCAACTTTTTAGGAGGCAGTATCTATGGAACTAGGTGTGTGCAGTCAGAATGCAGGTAAAGCATATAAGTATCTCAAAAGGTTCCTGGGTTGTTAAAACTGTTCCTGCAGTCAAAACTGACCTTTAGCAAAAGTGTTATTTTTCTCAAATTAAAATTCTCCAGTAAGTGTTTGAATACACTGGAATAAAGGCAGCCAGCTTTATGCCTGGCCAGCATTTTTCTAAAATAGAATTCTGGTGTGACATTTACAGCTTTTATTTACCTAAGTGTATAGAACTGCAAACTTTAACAAGAGTGAAGATGAAACAGGATACAATGTGATGTGTGTGTGTGTGTGTGAGAGCCCTGAGCAGACCAGTATCTCATTATCCAAATTCACATCTGTTATTTTTATATATATATATATATATATATATATATATCTGCCGAATTAATTGCTTTTTTAGTGGCTGCAACAAGCTTGACAACTCATGAAACGTGGCACAAGATTCAAAAATTTCAGCCAGACCAGACAAACAAAAAAGCCTCTTGGACCCATACCCCCAACCCAACAGGAAGTCGGCCATTTTGAATCTAGTCTCAATTTTTGGCAATTTGCACTTTAAAACACTACTCCTGGGGAATTGATTGGATTAACTTCCAATTTGGTTGGTGCATTATAAGGACCATCATGATTAAAAGTTGTGCTATTTGTGACTTTGTGTCAAATTATGTGTTTTGATGTATCGCCATTAAACAGGAATTTTCATAACTTCAGTGTACCTTGTTCAATCTTTACCTTACCTTACCTTTGACCCTTAACAGATCTGCATGCCAATATTCAGTCATAGTCATAGCACCACATACTGGAAACAGGAAGTAAGCCTTGTATGGTGATCATTACTTGATTTATGTGAAATTTTCAGTGTGATCTGTGCATAATAGGTTGGCAGATAATGTGACCGCAGCACGCCCTGACTGCGTCAAACTGGTTAGCATGGTCATGATCATCCAGTTAGAATAACAATGGACAATATATCTTGATACCGAAAGCGCATTGCAGCAAAGGGGGGAAACTCGCCTTAACCACCACCAACATGTAGTACCCACCTGGAAGATGTATGGCAGCCATTTTGCAACAGAACGCTAACCACACATCAGTTTGAGGTGGAGAGAGAGGGAAACATTGAGCCAATTACACTGGAGGAGCCTGGGGGCGAATTTTGCCAGGACACTAGAAAACCTTCTACTCTTTGCAACATACTGTTTCTTTTTCTCTATCCACTTTGCTGCTGCAACACTGGAATTTCCCCATTGTGGGAC
>NW_023339807.1:1558049-1565981 GCF_004916995.1 Morone saxatilis
GGAATATCTTATCTTATCTTAAGGACCAGAGGGAAGACTGCCCCCAAGTTGGTTTCAACCTGCAACTTCATAACTAGATGCCATAAATATATGTAAATATAGCACTGATTTGCCTGCAGTATGCCTATCTTTTTTTTTAGAATGTCTGAGAATGACCTGTAGCCCTGCTTAAAAGCATGCCCTGCTTTATGGTCTATTTTACTCTAAATGGGACCGTCATTTACTAAATGAACATCATAATGTATTGAAGACAATGTTAAACTAGCGACTAAACTCATCAGGAAACTCTTTACTGAGCTCATTCTCCCACGTTGGCTTCATTTTTCAGACCTGAAAACTCTGTCCATTATATATACTGTCAGTGGTTTAATGTTGACATTTATTTGAGATTCGAAAGAATTTTTTTTATTCATGGGAAGAAAATGTTAGACAAATGTATCATTTCAGAATTACATTGTGTTTGTTTTTCCAAAAGACTAGAACAAAAGAAAAGAAAAGAACAAAAAAGACTGATTACCGTCAACCTCACCAAGTTGTTGGAAAGTGTTTAATATCCGTGTCTTACGTGTTGTTGCTTGTGTTAGCTGTATTAGCATCTGCAGACTCCTCGTCACCAGCAGAGATATCACCATTCTGCTAACGCTGTAATTCATTGCTGTCCAACAGCAATACAAATGGACAGACTTTTCTCCAACTTTCCTTCCTTCTTATAAAATCCAAATGTCTTCCAAACTTTCGTTTTTAGATGTGATTCATGGTGCTATTATTACTCTCTCTTGTCGCGGGACACTCATACTGACCTTTTACCTTTCATGAGAATGGAGACGCGGTGGGGCCATAGTTACTACTACTACCATAAATTACACCCATGTTTATGGGTGTTACCTATGTCCCCCCTGCCCCTAATGACCAGTTGCCACTGTGTTTCAGAGCTATGAGACTAGTGAAGTGACTGGCAGAGAGTGTATTTTTTTTTTTTTTATTAATTTACATGATCTGTCTTTGTAAAGAGGAAACTGCTGAGCTTTGTTCAGGAGCATCACATGTGCAGAGCTATACCATGAAAGCTATCTGTGTCAGATTGCTAATTGTGCTTATTTGAACTGGGTTAGCGAACACCTCTGTAGTTCAGATAATTGGACAATTCCAGCTACTATGTAAACCTGGAGGGGCAATTCCAAGGTTTCCATAACCAAAATTAAATTAATTTATCTGAGCAGTGCAGATAAATTAGAAAAGCAATGCACTGCTGCTGAAGAACAACCTGCTGCTACGCACAACAGGTGCTCCCTCATGCAGTAACGTTAGCACTAATGCTGCTGATGTCAGCACATCTTCCGCTCATGATGATGATGTGATGATGATAACAAGACGTACTTATAATTGAAATCTGAAACAGGAAGCAGCCCAAACATGGAGAGGATGTCTTTTACCACAATTACCACATTTCTCCTCTTAGAGGTGAAACATAAGATGGATCACAGAAACCTTTGTGGTGCATCAATCCAGCTATCCAGAGGATGAGAAAAGGGTTAGAGGAGCAGGTAAGGAGGGCTTTGAACCTGTGTTTGCCTTATGCCCCGGACCACTAAGCCGGCCCCTGCTTGGTAAATCATTCATAACACACAGGCACACATGGAGACCTCCCAGACTTCAGAGTAAGTAAAGATAGTCCTTTCTTTGGTCTCCCTAGTCCCTCTATCTTTGTTGGACTGATTAGACATCCAAGGGGGCTAGTTTCCTCATCCCTCCAACAGCCTCAGAATAATAATAGATGCATAAAGACAGGGGGATGTTGGGGAGGTGAGGCAAGATCTGCCGCAAAGTTTCCCCTGGTTTAACAGTCACTAATCACTCTAGCTCTGTTCTTAAAGACGGGCAAACTAAACAAGAGAGACGAGGAACATTAAGTGAATAAAATACGGGGGGACTGTGGAGAACGTGTGCCTCCAGTAATCTCTTTGTCTCTAAAGACACACGCACAGGAGGGTGAAAAAGATAAGTCACAAATATTGATTTCTTGCATCATGCAATTAATTCATATGAAGATAAATATTTCCTATTGACGCATGTTAAACAGTTCTAAATTGCCTCGAAGGTTGAGCCAAAGTTAACTGTCAGGATCGGTTTCTGAAATTGCCTTTTCAGCCAAACCACTTTATGGAATCGATGGCCTGAATAAGAAGCAATTAATTGACCTTGCAACTCTCTGTGAAGCTGCAGTATCACTTCTCCACGCATGCAGTGGGGCTGTTGAGTAGCAGCATCTCGGCCTGTATAATCCCATTTTAACACAAAAAAATTGTTTTATTAGCTAGATTGTTTTCTTTGCTTTCTACAAATGTTTGGTGAGAGTTCTGTCAGATTGACTTAAAAGAAACATTCAGATTTCTTTTTCTCAGAGGAAATTGTAAGTGAAACTTACTACTGTTGCTCTTTCATATTAAATAAATACCATCACGTCTGGCTCTGCTTGTTAAGTGTTTTATGCTGTAACTGTACTGTAAGAAGTCTACAAAGTGATGGTGACCAAGGCCCACATTTATCAGCGTCCCAGACTATGAAATCAGTCCTAACTGGACACAAATTGTCAGAATGATGCATGTTCCTACTTTAAGGTTGGGAGTAAAAGCATTTTTTATCAACTTTAACTCAGAAAATGCCTCCTAGAATGTATCCTCTTTTTAAGAAAGCTGCAGAGGTGTCCTATCTTGTTAGAAGTCACCAAGCCCACAATTTCTAAACCTTTAATCTAGATCATTTATCAGGATTTTGTAATCCCTTCTTTTTGTTATAACAGATAAGACTGATGGTGTATGTTTTGTACTGGTTTTTCAAAGAATGTTCAGATCTAGATCTAGATTAGTTTGCATATTATTTATATTCACTTATCAGCATTAGCACACTATACCGAGGCTAGAATTTTCTGGGGCTGGTTAGAACCATCTCTCTGGTATAACTATCTGTGTGTTTACTGTTGGTTTGTCTAGTTGTTTCCACAGTGGGTTTGATCAATTTAGGTTGGGTTTTTTGTTCATTTCATATCCCAGTCTCAATAAACAAATGATTTGATGTTTATGTATATAAGCAAATCATATAGGGGATTTACACATTTTGCTATAACAGTGCCACACACACACCCACCCACACACACACACACACACACAATGATGATGTAAATCCTGTGTGGGAACATCTTCATGGAAAACATAAAATGTAATGCCAAACTCACCTTTCAGCTGCACCTGCTGCTAACTAATGATCCCTGACTGGAGGGGAAATAATGTTGTTCTGCAGCCATAAATACCAAATGTGTACATTCATACACCGCTCAAAATAGTTCAACAAATGCGCCATTTCCTCCTATGTCAGTAGCATCTGCTAAAAACTGTAGCAGCCAGCTGTGTCAGAAAATGAGTCTATTTAAAAAAAAATCAACTATGCATTTGTGAGTTTTTTAAGGTTCATGTCTAGAAAGCAGTGGATTTGGAAATTAATATCACAGACAGGGTAGGGACGCAAAGTAGAATACAGAGTATTTTACAGTGACAAAAATATGAGTAACATTGGCCTTATGTTTTTATTGTAGATTATTATTTACGTTTATGAAATATTTTTATTTTTCTACCAGAGTCTATGTCATCTGATGAGCTCATGCTGTTCCATTAGGCAGAGCTTTTAAATATATTGGGATAAAGCAAAGCATTATTGTCATTATCCCAATTACATTAGAAAATGCTATATTTGAATAATGGCATTACATATACAATTACGTCCAATTTTCTTAAATATTTTAATAACTTCCATTCATGTGGCATGCTAATATACAATCATGAATGGGGGAAGAAAGAAACTATTAAGATATTTTATTAAAACAGCACTGCATGTAACTAACATGTAATATAGTGGAGTCATGGTGTCCTGAGCAGAGAATGGTGTCACACTCCCTCTGCCTGTGTTGCTATCGCAGCCTGTCTGTGGTTTTCTTGTCTTGCGGTCTGCTCTGTGTGCAGCTGAGTAGAGCAACTGAAACTGCTGTTTATCATCTATGTCTGTGAATGAGGGTTTTTTTAAGATTAAGATGAGGAACATGAGGGAATTGGACCCAAATCAGATAGAAGTCAGGCTAATGCAAAAGTACAAAAGCTTACTGAATGGTGAGGCAGGAAAGGGTCAAAACCAGGAAGGCAAACAAACAAAAGGGGCAGGCAGAGTCCAAAACACTAAGCAGAAAATCCAAAAACAGCCAGAACAATGACAGATATATTTCAAACTAGAGTTGCTGATTGTTGGAACAGTAGAAAAACTAACAGTTTTGTTCCTGTCCACTTTGAATGCTGTTACAATGTTACAATAATATGTGACATTTTTGTCTATGGAGTCTGGTGCGGAGCTAAAGCAATATTACGTCTCTGTTACGTTTCTGGTTAAACAATAGGTCTGTCTCTGTAGGGATCCTTTCCATAATGTTATCAGACACAACAATCTAAGCAGTCAGTGGCAAAAACAACAACTTTTAGCGGACAAACTTTGTCCCCAAGGATTAATGTTAGATTACTTTACTGTACCTCTTTTCATGAATATTTTCTCATCTAACTTGATGAATAAAGTTTTTTTTTTTTTGACCAAACCAGAGTAAGACTAACAAAGATCGCTTTGTTCTGTTCCATTGTTTTCGTCTGAGATGCTTATGCTCTGGTGCAACGTCTAGTGGCATGAGGATTTCTTAAATATAACCTTTAAACTCAATTTCTATAATGCATTAGAACTGTTCATCTCTCAAATTATTCATTTAACTTCAGTTTACAACACAAAAGACATGAGTGTGCCTTTGCTTTTTCTACTGAGTGACCTCACAGCTAAATTAGTGTGTCAGTAAATGGGCGTGTGTATGTGTGCTCCACATGCTAACTTGCACACCTGTGTATCTCAGTGTGTGCCAGTGCATACTATGGCTCAGTGGTTGCTTCAGCAGGCGATATGGCATTGGTTTGATATTCAGCGCCACGCCAACATAATGAGACCTGGGAGAGGGCAGCGGGCCATCTGTCGGGCCACATCCACTGGACGTACCAGCACTAAAACATTTGGAAAAGACTGCATACTGAGTGCTTTGCATGACCAGCAGCAGTGTTCTTTCAGGAGACTGGGAGGCTACAGAGCAGTGGGAGGGATCCATTAGACGGAGAGCTGCTGACGTCAATGCCTGGCTTTCTGCTGCTCTAAGGAGAGAATGATTGTCTGGCTGCCTCTATTATCATTCAAATGCATGACAGAGTTAATAGTAACTTTAAAGTTGTGAGTTGTAAATTGATATACATAACTGATACACATGCACTTTTCAGTTCATTTATGTTCTCTCTGTTCTCTCTGCACAGCTAAAGGCTGTACAAATCACAGGATATTGCCAGTAGTTGGTTTCCTGGGAAATCTGTGAACCCAACATCACATTTACTGTGTATCAATCACCCTAAGGACAATTTGATCTCCCCTTATGTGTAAAGTGAAGAGAAACCAACAAACAACAGTAAAAAGAACAGCAAGGACCCTGGACCAGAGACTGAATGCCAGAACCAAACAGAATCAGCTGCCTGTAAACTCCTGAGCAAAACCAATCGACTGGGAAAAGGTCAGAGGTCATTAAGCAGTAGAGTCAGTGGACGATCAAAGAGGATAATTCATGCCTGACATCTGAGATCATGTTTGAACAGACAGTGGTTACCATGCACCATATACCAGCGGTTCCCAACCTGGGGGTCGGGACCCTCACTAGGGGTCGCCAAAGCTTCATTGTATAGTTTTGCAAACCAAAACTACAGTTTCTCCTACATGCTTGGAAGGGGAGTGTTAAGCAAGGGATTAGATGGCACCAAATCCTACACAGTGGTCCTTTAACTCTTGGCAAGAAAGCAAATAAGCATATTTCTGTTACTGTTACTGTTGAACTTTGACTTTAGAAACTAGACATGCAAGTCAGTTGGAAGCTCGAAACTGCCTATACGTGTGAATAAGATTATTGTTTGTATCTTTATGTTTGAATGGCAACCTTTCCTGGGTGTATGTCACAATGCTGGATATTCCCCCCCAAATCATGAGTCACAATTTCATCCTTATTGTGAGTACGTCACAGCCTATTAGAGTCCCATTAGTAAGCCAAAGTGCAATATAAATGGTTGTTTTTCCATAGTGGCACAACTTGGTAATCAATCATCCTTTTGAATCAAAAACATTTTTTCTTTGGAGAGATGACATGTAAGCATTTTATTGTGACAGCTTGATTTTGTTTTTTTTTTACCTTCAGCAGAGAGTTGTTTGATGACAGGTTGAGAGAAACGCACTCAGCCAGCAGATGTGCTGTGCTGAACGCTAATCTGTGCTTGAATTGTGCCGTCTCAAAACCGGCGTTTATATGCATGCATAAAGGGATGTGGGGACACATCCACCCACACAGTAACACTGCGCTCTAAAAACACAAGAATGGTCTGAGTCTTTGGACCTGTTGTCGGAGAAAGGGTAAAGGCCTCAGCCACATATAGAAATGTAATCAATATGTATGCTGAACATCGAAAATAAAATGAAACGAGTGAGCTGAGGCAGACTGTGTGAGTGTGAGAGGAATTAGAGCAGAGAGTGGTATATTTGCGCATATGTGTGTGTACTGTACATAAGTTGAGTTATAATTACACTTGTGAAAGGCTCTGCATACAGTAAGGGCAATCATGTGCACATGTGTTTATCTTATTCATAACTCTGCATCTCAGAAAATAACAGTAAGTACCTCTGTGACAAGCCTCAGTCTACAGGCACTTAAGTCATCTTGAACATTCGACCACATAGGCAGAATCTCTCAGCAGCATATAGTTCTGATAATTATACAGCCTTTGGAAAACAGATTCTGCACACATCAGAATGCGGACTAATCCACAATTCAGTTTAGAGACATGTGAGACGCTCTGTCACTCCAGGCGATTACATCAAGGTTAAAGAACTTCCCCCTGCTGCAGCTTTAAAAGCAAATATTTTCACCGTCCGTCCAGAGCAACTGCATTATTTCTTCTCTGTAGTGTGGATGCTGTGTGGGTTCCCGGCGCTCGCCTGCAGCTACCAAGTCAGCCATCTCTGAAGTGTGAAAACCCGCCTTTAAAAGCACCGGAATGGAATTTTCTTTGGAGTTTTCCAAAGACTGCCACAGACTACAGGATTATGATTGCTACAGGGTTGTTTTGGTACACTTTGACATAATGAAACAAGCTAAGCAGCTGCAGGCGAAGCAGAGCGTGGAGGTAAACCCAGTAGATTCCAGCACATGAAAACAGTTTGTATTTTGGGGTAATACTACTTTAAATCTGCCCCAAACTAGATTTTATTTGTACAAATGCATCCTTCATATTGGTCTGGCAAATTGAGCACTCCATCACCAGTTCTGATTCAACTCAGTTAGCCCTGCTGTATGAAACTTTCGTGGTGTTATACTCATGATGTGATCACACTGCAAAATACAGTAAACTGTGGAAAGACATGGACAAAGTATCACACACAGTAATTGAACTGGAACAGGATTCAGTATACGAACTAGCAGCTGCACAGCATGTGGTTAGATAACATATACTGGTGTGAATACCATCAGCAATCCACTGGCACCCGAAAAGGGGACAACTTTTTGTCCCACCAGCTCATTCAGAGTCTGTACAGTAGTGATTGGGGCTGGTGCCGTGGTATTGAAGTCCCGCCCATTTGCCCGACATTTAATCACAAGCAGGGCTCATCTGTCAGACATAAAAAAAAACTTTTAATAGCTTCAAATGACCCAATTGATCAGAAAAATTAAGTCTTGAACATAAAACAGTGTCATAAGAACTACCTAAAATGACATAAAACACCTTTGGAATAAATATATTTGACATGTACTTTGTTTGTTCCATCTGCTAACAT
>NW_023339807.1:1566069-1566368 GCF_004916995.1 Morone saxatilis
TCCATCTTTATATATGTCGACGGTACCAGCCATGTCATTCTATCTTGTTGGCAAGGGGGATAAATAACGCTCTGAAGTTACACAAAATGTTGGCGATGTAAAAACTGGCATGGATATTTCCACTTCCCTTGATCTCTGACCTGAAGATATCAGAATGAAAATAGGGGCTAAAACCATGTCGTTTTTTGTATGGAGCATAAATGTGTTATTTTCATATAGTGCACTTGAATAGTTCTGCATAGTGGGTTCATTGAGCCCAACTGTATTCACGTGTGATGCTTTCTCGTCTTGCAGGTTCT
>NW_023339807.1:1566468-1569034 GCF_004916995.1 Morone saxatilis
TGGTACTGTTGGGTCTCTGTAAATGTTAAAAGGAGTTCGGTCTATACCTGCTCTATTTGAAAAGTGTCCTGAGATAACTTCTGTTATAAATTGGCACTATACAAATAAAATGTAATGTAATTGAATTGAATTGATGATGTCAGTCCCCATTTCATTGTAGAGACCATTTTATGTAACTTGACGTCAATGCACAAAAAGATCTATTGTGACCTCTAGGATAATCACAGCCTTTGGATTTTAAAAGTAACCTACTGCAGCTTGAAGTCAAGTACAAAAACATAGTATAAAATACTTTTTTACCGACATAAGCCCAATACTAGGAAGCACATGCTATAGGTGCAACAAAATATAAAAGATATTAAAGACTTCAAAAATCTTGCACTCTTAAGAAATCCTTTTCCATAACTAGCAACCGAAAGATTAAGCATAACCTAAATATAGCTGAAATTCTGATGTCTGGCATATTTTGATTTGATTGATTGATTTTTTTTTATTGTTTTAATCACAAACCTGCATATATTGGTGTTAATGATAAGTATGGGTCCTCAATGTCAGGCGTGTTATGCTTGACATTCAAACAACGAGGTGCAGGATACAACTGCTTCATTTATACTTCACACACAAGTCAACCTCACAAATGTATTATGTCATAGGGCATGTGATTGGTTATTTACTCAAGCACTGGTTTCCTACAACAATACAAATACTGGTAACTACAGTCCCATTTTTCTAGTATGATGCAAACTGTAGCAACAAAAATAGCTGTGTAACATCTTGTGACATGTATACTATTTTACTTTCTAAACGTGAAAGCGTTGCTTATTTTGGTCAATCTCAATCTGCAGTATCAGACGTATTATCAGGTTGGCATATATCACATTGTGTATTCTCATTCAATACTAGCCTTTCTGCACAGTAGCTTTTGTACAGAACTTAAACAGACTTTAGTGTCTATTGACACCCAATTATCTTTATGGTAAAGCTTTTAAATCCCCACAAAGTCACAAATTAAAGTGGCTATTAGGACCTTTAAGTCACTGCTTTACTTTCCGAGAGGGTATTTTTTAAGCCAACATGTATGTGACCATCAGTTTACACATTTACATCAGGTTTTAGTCAGGTTTTAGGTGTGTGATTGGACCAGGAACAAGGAGGCATGGGGCACAAAGGGGCGCTTTGAGTAACAGGTGGGTGCCGTCACAGGTCATTGTTTTCAGTAACCAGGCTTCATTCAGACTGCCAAGACACACTGAGCTTCACAACTTCTTCAGAAAAGCTCTTCAGAAACCTATGGGTGATGCCACAGAGACTACATCCATTCTTAATTAAACAGTCTATGAAAGGAAAGAACTGTCGGTAGAGAAAGGAAAGAACATGAGGATTATATGTTATGAACATCTTTTACATTTACTAATTAAAATTATGTTTCCGCCATATCTCTGCCTGAGACATGCAGACGTGGGCAAACATCCCTCAGTTCCACCTTTCACTCCAGTGTGAGCAGTGAAGAAGTATTTACCCATTGTTAACAGCACTATGCCTGCATATGGCTGCTTGCCCATGCCATTAGCTTGTTTAAGGAGCAAAGGGCTGTTTTCTCACAAAGGAAATTAGCAGAATCCTTGGCCCAGAATCACTGGAGTCCAATGAAATTAGATTTAGAGAGAAAATTGATTGGTTGTTGTTTTTCAGCAAAAGATGGTTAAATTGTCTGAATGTCTGCCTTGTAGCTCCTCTTCACATTCCAACTAATATGCTCACATTATTGCCTTTTCTTATTCTAGTAATAGTCTATATACAGTAACTCGAGCCCTGTGCTCTTCCCTGTGCTGTGTTTATAGCAGGAGATACACAGGAGAGCTGAATATGACCCTTTTCTCATGCTAACAACCCTGTCTCCGGTTCACCACTTTTTCCTTCCTTGGACCACTTTTGATAGGTACTGACCACTGCAGACTGGGAACACCCCACAGGAGCTGCAGGTTTGGAGATGCTCTGACCCAGTCATCTAGCAGTCTAGTCTAACACATCAACTTTGAGGACCNNAGATAATCAGTGTTATTCACTTCGTTATGATGTTATGACTGATCAGTGTATGGTTCAGAAGTGGACTGCAGAAATGGTTGAAGAAGGATGGAGGGCCAGAAATGATCCCCATACTGTCAGTTTAAGGCCCCTGGTTTATGGGCTATTTTTCTTTCCTATTTGACTGATCTGTGTCTTATTCGTGCCAATAAACTGTAGAATATAGTAGACCTTTAGTTGGCCATATTGTATATACTGTATACTATATATATAATGTTTAGATTCGATGTGGTCATTAACTGATTATTATATATTAGATGTGGTGATATAAAGCAAGCAGCCCTGTGTAACTATGAGTGCTACTTTACCACAGGCTGCTACTGTTTGCTTCTATTTTAACCCAAAACATTTATAAAAAGAGAGAGGATGCTGATTCTAAGATACATTCTCCTCCAAGTCAGACAGTGTCAGTCCACCACAGAGCTGCCTCCCTGTCTGCATGGTAGACCTGTTACTGCTGCTTCATTGGCCTCATTTATAC
>NW_023339807.1:1569057-1574412 GCF_004916995.1 Morone saxatilis
TGACAATGTGACAGTGTGTGTTTGTATGACTGAGGCCTTTGTTCCTTAGTCAGACCTTCAGCACAAACAAGGAGGGAAATAAGTGGGGTTAGAACAAGCAGTACACACACACACACACAAACACATACAGAGCCACACATGAAGGCTGCAGACCAAACAGGAGTCAATACATTGAAAGCCACTGACTTCACTGCTCATGCAGGAAGGCCGACTTAAGAGAGATTATCTAGGCTTGATAGTGACAACAGCATCACACTGAAATCAATGGAGCTGATGATACTACTGCAGCTTTACTAAGCAAATGTATTTTGCACTCTTTTTAAATCAATACACACTCGCTCTCTTAGTTGCTCTCTCTTCACCAAGGTTTGGCAACATCTTTTGATTATACAAATTTGAAAAAAAAGAGGAAAAAAAACAGGAGGGAGAAAGAAAAACAGGACTCGGAAGATGAGTTCTTCGCTCCTCAATTCAGCTGGTCACGTCGATTAAGATGTGAACTTCTACAATTCCAGCAGTTCACATTCAGCTCCCGGGCCTTATCTGAAATTAAAAAAGTCCCCTTCTCCCCGGCTTTGAAGATTTTCTAAGCCACTCAAATAGTTCCATTCGCAGAATGTGGAAGCTAAAGGAGGCTTTGATTTTTGGAGTCGGCTTTGCCTGTCACTTTGTGTTACATGCTGGCTGATCTAAAGGCTAAAACGGAGTGACATTGCCATGCTGTCAGCCTTTCCCACCCCTCCATTTCAGCGTCTGATTCACCCATTATTGACTGTAGCACAGCCCAAATGATTGGCAAACAGTGTAAGACTTGGGTTAAAGAACAATATTGCAGAGTGAAATGAGACATGGTGTTTAATGTTTCACTGTATGGATTTGTGTCTGTTATTTGAATGGACAACCAGTGGGTTTTCACTTTTAATGTCTTGCCACATTGTGTTAAAGATGGAGAGCTCCACTCTATGATGGTTTTCCTCTGCTTAAACTGTTAATAGTACAAAATAAGGATTTACCTGGACGCCATTAATAAGGCTTACACATTTGTATTTAACTTTTTTCTTTTATTGCCGGCTGTGGCTCAGAGGTAGAGCAGGTCGTCCACTTATCCAAAGGTTGTTGTTTCTTTCCCCGGCTCTCCGGCTGCCTGTCAAAGTATCCTTGAGCAAGATACTGAACCCTAATGCTGTGAATGATTGTGAAAAGGTGAATGGGGAATGTATTATAAAAGCGCTTTGAGTGGTCAAAAGACTAGAAAGGCACTATACAAGTACAGGTCCATTTAGAGTCCATATTTTATCAAAAAGTGATAGAGGATGAAGGAAAACGTATTTATCATTTTACATCACAAGGTTGCACAACTAAAAAAAAGTGTGCAGTCCTGCCATGCTGCACACATGGAAAAAATAGGTAAATTTAGAATTAGAATAACATAAAATAAAATAAAGAAAATATATACAGTTATTTTTATATATACATACACGTATAAACCCAGGAAAAGGGTCCTCTGGATCCGAGAAGTTTGAAGGAGCAAGCTTTTCGGCCGCAGCATCTGAACATGCAGCTTAGCCCTTCAAAATCAAACCCAATCAGACATCATTCAATGATGTTTTCAGCAATCAAACTGAAAAAAATACAGATTAAACAAAAATAGAGTACGTTTGAAGGACCTCTAACAAAAAATACCATAAAAATGCCAAAACCAATACTGAATTGAAACTATATATTCATGACCTGTTTTTAAAAAACTCCAGTAGGAACCAATGGGCTTGTAGCTGAGAGCCATCGTCAGGGTAGGGAAGTCATAAAGTACAAAGTGATGGACTAAATATAAAATAAGATCAGCTTTATCCTTCATTTCAGTGTTTTTGTTTACATAGAATGTTTTTATCTACAGACGCCGTGGGTCGCCTTCCATGGAGCCATGTCGAACTGCCATGTTTCTACAGTAGCCCAGAACAGACAAACTAAACACTCGCTCTAGATAGGGCCAATTTTCAGCCATTTTGCGGCCAACAAAGTTTCTCTTTTGCATTTGAATGATGCTAAGTGATGCTAAACTGCAACCATTACATAATATTAACCACACAAACTTTATTTTGAAAACATATGCTGACATTGCATATTTATTGTTTCTAACTTGACCAGAAGTTGCAGACTTTGCATGCTGCTAGAGGGATACCTTCAGTGTCATATTTTGAAGTAGATGGGCACTGACCAAGTAGCAGTATTTGAAGACAGTCTGGATCAAAATGCTGGCAGTCCAGTCACCAGTTGACAGGTCCATCAAGTTTGCATCATGTGAGCATGCAATGCTGAAGAAATGTAAATTACAGTCCTGTAATAGAGGACGACAGTTTTAAGAGAGCAATATAAATGCACTTATAATTTAAAAGAGAAAAAGCAAACAACATATTTCAAGGTAAATTAAATGTGATGAAAACCAGACATGAGAGAAAATGAAGGGAAAGCAATACAAAATAAGCGCAGGAGGGTGTCTGTCAGCACTGTCTCAGCCTGCTATCATAACAACACAAAATCTAATTTCATATCAAATTCCCTTGAGAAGAATTAAAGAACATCAGTTTGAGTCTTTAGTCTCCTACACAGTTTAGTTAGTTAGTTTGAGAAGGGAGCACCATGCCAAGCAATGCCAATTTTTTTTTTTATATATGTTGACAAAAAGGAAAAATGCCATCACAGCACACTGTTATTATATAAGTGAGTCAGGAGACAAGAGAAGAAACCTCAATCAAAAGAAGTATTTGTGGTGTAAACAAAAAAAGAAAAAGAGAGGGAAGGTGGGCAAGAAGCAGTGAACTGAGAGGTCAGCGAGGTCAGGGCTGTGCATTTGTCTTGTCCTTGCAGTGGGGATGACTCACAATCAAATACAAACAGCCTGAACAGGGAGGCTAGGTGTAGATCAGCTCCCAGCAGCCCTTATCACACCACTGCACCAAGAATAACAGCAGCCGAGACAACAAACAGCAGACACACAGGCTGGACCCTGAAAGACAGCATACCCTGTCTACCAGGACACGTCAGAACCACTGTCTCCTGAGTGCCACCAATGTAACTTTCAAACTTTACACTGATATTTCTGGAACCAAGGCACTCTCACTGATTTCTACCAGTGTTTTATGGCTTCAAAATACAAAAAAGACAAAATGATCACTGTTTGCTCCCAAACTTCACATCATTCAGACACAACTGAAATAGAAGATGATTATCCTATTGCCTAAAACTCATAATAACTACTGACCCTGCCACAACTGTATATACTAACATTAATAGAAATAATTAAACATGTATGTTTATGGATAATCCAAGCTAAAATGCTAACTGAAAGCCTAAAAACAGTGGTGTTGGTAAAGTCCAGTGACATTGTTAGTGTGTTCATTTGGGCACCTTTAGTCTAGCTTCGGTGGAATTTTAGTTTCATTTTTATCATGCATTATTAATTTTTCTTCTTAGCATTTTGAGGTTACAACTGTCACCATGTTTGTTAATATACAATAAAACAAACAAACTAACCAATCAAGGCAGTGGTAGACCAGCTACCTCTGATGTCAACTCAAACTGTAAATATAGTGCTTAAAATCATTACAAAGTTGGTTTTACTCTTGCGATTGTCAACTTGGAAGCAGGGAGACAGGTTTCATAATGGCAGTGGCATACTGTTTTGAAGCAACACTGTAATTACTTTACAATCATACACTGTTGTACTGTGGATGTTTGAACATGTAAGGGAAAGCCTCAGTGTTTAGGTGCAGCACGGAGGTTTTGTTGTTGCAGGGTGTCAGTGGAAGTGAGAAACATTTCAAAAGTGTGATATTCTCTTAATGATGAACTCAGTTGGAGAGATTTCATTTTCATCCATAAAAGAGACAAAGCTGTCCAAAAACACAAGGACAAAGGACTCGCTAATTAATGTTATCTGCTGCTTTTTGGCTGCCAGGAGAGCCTCTGTGGCACTTTGCCACTCCCCAGCAATAGGAGGCGCCACTCTGTGACTGCCTCTCAGCCTGCGTTAGGGGGATGGTTTCAGACATGACTGACAGGGAATTGGCTAGATGAGATATGGAGCATTCTGCGTCTCACGTCGGGAATGTCTCTTTAGGTTTCAAGGGAAATGTTTCTGGCAGTGCTCCTTCCTTCCAAACACCGTCTGGCCAGACACAGTCATGGGCAGCCAGTTTAAATCCAGACACCCGGAGTAAACAGCATTTGTAATGGGATATTAGCCTGAGCTGTTGCCTCATTTGGAGTGTCTGTCTCATTTCATGGCTGACATCTGAGAGCTGCAGAGGTGTATTTCAGGCAGTGAGCATCCACCTTAATCCGCTGGATCTAATCACTCCTGGCATCTGTCAGTTACACCCTGATGATCTGAGTCGAATGTAACGGCATCTGGAGGGAGCGGGTATGAATGAGCAGGTAATGGCCGCAGTAACTGAACGTGATGTAACCTTTAACCCACTGGAGAGCCACAGAACGCACTCAGAGGTGACATAGAGGACTCTGTAATGTTATTCACAGCTACTCAAATAGACACAGTAATGGGCTCTTTATATTCTCTGACAACAACTGGCACAGGATGTGGATAAGACCTTTGTTGTCCTCCATGACAGTTAAAGTCAGAGGTTGGAATTTATTTATGAATATTTATGAACAAACACCCAGACAATAAAGAATGATCGATGGAACAACTTTGTAGAGAATTTCCAATTTGTTGTTTACAGCTAAGCTTAAGGTAGGAGGGGGCCTGAGACAAGCACCTTTAAGTATTTCCAGGATGCTTCAACAGAACACTAACCCTAACATTTATATAGTCCATATTCATATACCATTTAAGTCTTATTTTTACAGTTGTGGCCATCATTTCTATCAATAATAAGAACATTGTTTTGACTTCATTTCTGAAATCTTTGAATACAGTGACTTTGCAACAAGCCACCCTCTCCCATAGGTCTGTATTATACCGTAGAGGCCTACACTTTTTTTTCTAAGGAAAGAACATAGTAATATATCCCTGTCTAATGTCACTGAGCACTGACTTAAAAAAGACATTGAAAATATTAGAAACAAACAGAGAGCAAATCGGCATCGGCAACAAACAGTAATCCCAAAGTGAATGTGATACACAATGAATGGGACCTTATCACATCCTGTCAAGCACATGAGCAGGGCTGGATTTAGAGAAATATTCATGGGGTGGCCAGAGGGTGGCACCAATAAGCTGATTTAATGACAAACAATCACATATATCAATATTTGCTCGGAAAAGCTCCCATTTCTGTTTTTTTTATTGAACTGAAGCCTATGACTGAGTCTAAAATGTGGCCGTAACAGATCATT
>NW_023339807.1:1574525-1574904 GCF_004916995.1 Morone saxatilis
TTTTATGTTGTGGACTATGTACATCTTGAATTGTATAATTTAACATATAACATTAATGGAACTGTTGTATATCTTAATACGAATTGCTCTCTGTATAGTGTCTGTGATTTCAGTACCCAGTTCTTCTACCCAAGTGTTCAACTTTCGTAAAGTCTGACATTTTCTTGACCTATCCATGAAGGTCAATATATATTGTGATTGGGAATTTAAAGTTCAAGTTCATGAAGCATTAATTTAAGGTAAACTATAAAATTACCCAGACTGTATCCTGCTTATGTTTCTTGCCATGTCAGCTTTTGTTTTTGGGATATTAGCAATTACTTTAATGAGAACAATGATATGATAAATGATGGCACAAACCATCAAAATGAGACCAAAC
>NW_023339807.1:1575004-1579337 GCF_004916995.1 Morone saxatilis
ATAGAGCAGCAGCAGGTCTAGACCGAACTCCTTATAACATTATTTACAGAGACCCAACAATTCCCACCATGAGCAAGCACTTGGCAACGGCAGCAAGGAAAAAAAAGTTTTATCTTCCACATTCAAAGTGAGTAAAACTCCCTCTCCTCTCTCTGTCTTTCTGCTCTTTTTCCCCTATTCTCTATCCTTGTCTCCCGAATTTCATGACTGCTCCTGCTGGGACAATCAATCCTTAATCACCCCTCCCCACTGCAGCCAGTGAGACAACTCAATCGGCGCTAAGATATGCTAATCTTATTCCTCAGATGATTACGCCATGGAGTCAACATTGATCTTCCATGACCTCAGAAAAACACAGGCCCTCCAGTCAAAAAGACTGATGGTGTGTGTGTGTGTGTGTGTGGTGGGGGTAATGCCTCTGCTGTGGATCAGTGTGTGGCTGAACTGCTGTGATCTATTTCAGAGCAATGAGACACCGGACAGGCACAAAGGACTGATAATGCGCTGTATACCAGTGTGGAATTTGCTGAAGGTGCTGATAAATCACACCAATATACAAAATTGGAGCATTTCCATGGTTGGGGGGGGGAATCGAGACTAAATTTGTCTATGGTTAGCAGGGTTATCCCTTTGATCATTTTGTTAGCATAACAATATGTTAAGAAAGCAAAGCTGCATTACACAACACAATATATTATAGATATGATCATACTCCAATGGGACTCCATACAATGAAACTGATGCGTAGAATTGATGTGGGAACTTTGTTGTAACTCACATGGGAATGTTCCTTGATTACACCATTCCTCAAGAATTCCAACCTGTTCTCATTCTCAGGTTGTCAAATACCAACACCATGTCATCTGTATGAGATACCCAGGCTGCCACAAATCCTTCCTGGCTGAAAGCCATTTAACGCGTGGTTAACATTGGGAAATGGTGGCAGTTTGGTCGGTTTACACAAAACAAACCTTGGTTAGATCTAGATCATGGTTTAGGTTAAAATAACTATGTTACGTAAATCACGTAACATAAGTGTTCCTTGGTGAACACTTCGAGTCAGTGATCCTTTTGAGTCCTGCTTTATGTTTGCTGGACCGAATGTATTACAATGTGCCTTTTCAGTTACTATAGTGGCACATCTACTATAGTATTAGTATTAGTAAGCGTATTAGAATAGCTAAAGCTCTGAATTCAAAAGACTGAGTAGAGTCAGTGGTATGAGTTGATACTCAGGAGATTAAGGTGGCCTAAAGCATTACTTTTATGTTTCTTAGTTTTGTTTGTTTATTAATGTATGCACCATTCTTAATAAAGTCTACTTCAATATGATGTGAAAATGTGCCTGTTGCCATGTAGAGGTCTTTTCTTTAAAAATACTTTCTTAAATGCAAAGATTTCAAACACTTGTTAGTAATATGCGTTCGGCATATTTCAGAATACTATGCCCTTTACATTATGACACGGGGTCCCACTATTGGGGTAACTGGTCACAAAAGTAGATTTTTGTTCAAATAACATTATCAAGACCATGAACTGCATATTATTAATTAGTCTGATATTAATTAACATAACAATAACATGTCACAATAATCAAATCTAAATGCATTTGGGCAAATTATAATGTTGTAGCCATACAATATAATGCTATACAATATAATGTACAGCTTTACAGTAATACTGGCTTTCGTTTCTATCCTTCTTAATTTAGACCAACCATATTCAAATACAGTCAGCAACACCTAGCAACTATGGCGTAAATATATATGCTAATTTTACACATTATCATCAGAGTGGCCAAATTCAAGTTCAAATATGTAGTGCAAGCTTTGTGTCTTCTTCATAGTAGCTAGACTTGACGAAGTCTAAATGTGACATAAACAAAGGGTTTAAATCTCAGTGTGTTCTCATGTTCCTTCAGTCTGCTCTAGTGTCCACCAAAATGGCTGGAATGAAACTGAAATAAAATAATTAGTTAGCTTTCTCCACAAAGGACATGACTTTGGCAAGCTGTTAACACTTGTTTCTTTTGTGCCTGCAGATGTATTACAGGTCCCCATCTGGTGTTTAAATGTCATAATATTACAGTTATGGGAGTTTTTATCACGGCACATGATCATTGGTTTCGAAAGTCCATATGGCTGCATCCTTACCCTTTATCCTGAATCTCTTAATTATGGATTTTTCCTTTGCTGGTTGACCCATCGGGATACCGGTTATGGAGTTTAAGATCCTGCTGTCACCTGCCCTGCACTGAGATGGTCCACCTGATTCCTGCATACAGGCAGACATTAGAGCTCTCTGAACCTGTTGTAAAGATATCAAAGAACAGTGAAGCAATGAAGGACTCTGTGCATGCTTAAAGCTGCAGTGGGTATTTTTAACATATTTATTTTCATATTTGCTGAAACGTTCACTATATCCTGACAGTAGTGCATGAGACAGATAATCTGAGCAAACATCAGGTTCCTCTGGCTCCTCCTAGTGCTCCTAACCAACAGACTGTTCTACTTCCTGGGCACCATTATCACCCAGGATCTCAAGGGGCATGCGGCAGCGGAAGAAGTTCAACCTGCCAAAGGCAATGATGGGGCACTTCTACACCCTCCATCCTCACCTCCTCCACCACCATCTGGTACGCTGCTGCCACTGCCAAGGACACTGGGATTGTGGATGACCCCTTTCACCACCAAACACAAACTCTTCGAGACACTCCCCTCCAGCATAAGTACAGTTTCTTCCCTGGCTGCAGCTGGCCTCATCAACATGGGATCCCCACTGACACAGACTCTTACCTCTCCGCAAAGACACTACACCTTACATTAATGCACATCTATGGGACTTTTATTTCTGCATATGGAATGTATTCTTTATACTTCAAATTGTGAACTATTATACATTACTTGATCAATATTTTTTAAGATTTCTACACAAACTTTAATTTAAAAAATATATATTTTCATTGTAATTTTTCCTTCTGTTTCTATTTCTTGACTTCTGCAGCATAAATTTATCTCATGTTGGTTTTGCATGAAAATATCAAAGCAATTTCCTTGTATGTGAAAAATTACTTGACAATAAACCCTATTCTGATTCCTCAGTGCCACAGAGCTCCATTATTGTCCAAAAACTATTAAAACACATTAATGAGCCACACTGTTGCAGTGGGTGACATGTGCCTTCTCTATGAAAAAAAAATCATTTTTAGAAGCATTATTTGTAAAGCTGACCTTCGAGGCCTGAGGCTAAACGAACGTCAGGAAGTGTCCAAAATGGAGAGCGTTTATCCACTGGGAAACATAAACGGTATCAATAATGCAAATTTCATTGAGTTTTGAGGTTCCTTGTGTACAAGCGAATGTTTGGTCTGATGATGGTGCTAGAGAAAAAGTGTAGGGGTCATATACATCCTCTGGGTAGCATGAAGATCCAGAGAGAATTTAACATACACCTTGTAATAAAGATATAATGTGTTGGTCAGGATTGTACAAAACTTGGTTATACTTTTTACTGACACTAGTTTCTTTCTCATAATTGAATTACTTAACCAAATACTGTATATAAAAGTAATTAGTTACAAGGTAAAGAAACTTTTACATTACTCTGAAATTTCTGCTTCACTTCTCTTATTAATGGACACAGCTGTCAGATATATTCTTTTAGTGTTACCTTGGGACCAATTTATCTAGCTATTAATACTCTCAACCACCAGAGGGCAAAAACATACAGTAGATACCTCACTGGGCTCTGCTGTGTGCTGCCGCTATGTTTCTCTGTGGTCGCCATTATGTGGAGGTCAAGATCAACTAGAGACACAGACTTTACTACAAAATCGTAATTTTCATGAAATTTGGTTTGTTATAAATGTGAGAAACTGAACCTGATACTGGCTACTTGTAGCAACTAGTTAAGTTATTTGCGGCGGTCCAATATGGCGACCGCACAGGCACGTCAAATCGAGAATTGCTGCATCTATACATTTCAATAACTATGAGTAGACAGAAGGATTTAGTAGAAGACGCACACAGATGTAAGACTACTTTTGTCTTATTTTTAAGTAAGACAAAAGTAGTGAGCCCATTTGAATTTCAGTAATTGTAATTGCATAATCTAATTTGAAAACGTTACATTACTAGTTACCACTAAAAGTAGTGGGTTTGGGTTTAATTTAAACTTGACCATGGTACTAGAAAAAGATCAGGTGTTCAGTAATCTGAAGTTATCCTCTGCTTAAAATGGAACTTTCATTTGGGTTGATTCTGGTGACCCCTGTGGACAGAAGCGGTAGTGTTTCTACTGCTTTGTTTGATTGATTTTAAAGGGGAACTTGGCA
>NW_023339807.1:1579410-1593466 GCF_004916995.1 Morone saxatilis
CATTTAACCATCCAAATGATTTCTAAACGGGTTTATTAAGCTGAAAAAGTTGCCAAGTTCCCCTTTAAGGGGAATCCAACCTATGGCACACACTGAGAATAACTATAAATAAAATATTCAGTCTTCTCATTGATCTGGTCTTGTTTGTTTACATAGGTCATATCGAGGCATCTGTATTAAATTGAGACCGTTTCATAAGCATTTAAAAACTGCCTCGTAGTACGTTAAAATATCCCTGTCTAATTTTATCCCCATTAGTAACCTGGACAAGTTATGGACTGACATAAGCTGAGCAAGAAAATAAATAAATACTTAAATTAACAAATAAAAGAAAGGTTTCCAGCCTGCGGTCATGGAGGTAGATAGCACTGACAGGCTCATATCCAGTATTCACTGAAATGACTTTATCAGTATACCAGCCAAATTGTAGTCTTTGTTTTTCTGTTTGTTTCTGTGCACATTAATATATTACTATGTGTGTTTTAAATGTACGCCAGGATTTAGTTTCTCTCTTTAATATTAGCAAACAGCATACTGTAGTGCATTCACAACAATAAACGCCATTACATCGCAACAGTATCCCCACATGAAATGACCTACTTTAACTCCCCCCACCACAGGCAACAGATGCAAACATTTCTCTGTATGAACTGCACTGCACATAGCCCTCGGCCTCTCGCGAGCTCATATATTGCTTTAGCGGTTAAATTGAACCGGGGATGAATTAGTTCTACAATCTATTAGGTTTAACCTGCAGGGGCCGAGCTGTCTGTATGAGGGCAGTTGGTATTCCTTGTGCACATGGGAGAGGCCGTGAACTGGCCTTGAATCCTGCAATTAGACTCATCTAATATATCTGAACATGTTTTTGCCAAAATCTGGAAGCCTGCTGAGCAGCTGCCGCGTCTGATCAAGCTGCATCCTACCGTGAATATATACAGAATATAATGATTGCCCCCGAAGGACTAATAATCGGATCTATTTTGGTCAGCACCATGGAGAGCACCTGTTGGCAGTCTGAGCTGACACTAGATGGCAGTATGACTCAAGCCAACTCTCCATCTCCAGCATTCCTCCCCCTTCCTCCTCTCCTCTCTCAACCCCAGCCCTGTTCCCCTCCGCGTGGAAGCTGCAAGCAGCCTCTTTAATGGAATGTCAAGAAAAGGCAGCATTGTGCCTGCCTGTTTGAAATACAGAGCGAGTTTAAACAATCCGTTCCCCCCCCCCTTTCAAAAAGCTGCGGCGCGCCTGCGTTTCGGAGGATGTTCTCAGTTCACTTTCAGTAACTCCGATAAACTCCCCACGGTTGCTGCAACATTGTTCACTCCTTGCTAAAGGGATGACAAGCAGGTTTATTCCCTGCAAAGATTTTGTATTGTTAGGCTTAAAGTAGCAGCATTTGGTAAACACTGCTCGGTAAACACAGAGCGCAAGGTGCCTACAGTGTTCAGTGATAACGCACATTCAGTGTGTTCATGCTCACATGCAGTTTCTGTATGCTCAGAGAATTCATCTCAGTGTCACTCGCTATTTCTCATCTCATCTGTCACATTCCATCACGGTGCCCTTGCCTCAGAGGACACTGATTTTGGTGTGATTGAGTATGACCTAACATAATAGTGCTGTCACTGGACTGAGATATGCACACATGCTGGTTGATGACAAATGTAAGGAAACAATTAGGCTGCTATGTCCTCCCATAAACAGGAAACACATTACTGCTATCAGGTATCCTTTTTGTATCCTGGACACCTCTACTTGAAATGTAAATATGGAAATTACCAGTATGTATGTGCACTTTAGAAGGGCATGTATAGGGCTTATATTGTTTCATTGTTTAGCAGAGTCAAGTAGCTCAGGTTAATGACTATAGGAGCAGATGGTGCTCAGAAACCTACCTTCTTATTATTTATTAGGATGACAGTTAAAAGTACAGTGTGTAACATTTAGGAGGATCAATTGTAACAAAGTATGTTTTCATTAGTGTATAATCACCGGAAAATAAGAATCACTGTGCTTTTGTTACCTTAGAATGAGCTGTTTTTATCTACAGATGCCACAGGTACCAGTGTAAGACGCCACCATGTTTAACTGCCATGTTTCTACACATTTCTACAGAAGCCACTAAATCCAAGAGACTGGTACTTTAAATTGAAATACATATGTGAAGCTTCAAAGCAAAAACAAATCGTGATATTCTTTTTAATACAGCACAGCACTTTTGACTTTGTTTGTCCATTGTCCTACATCACTCGCATATGTAGCTGTATCAAGGTGCAAAGACATGGCGGCTGACATTAAATTGAGGCTGCACAATGCTGTTTAAAATCGGAGGTGTGGCAGTATTTGGCTTTCACAAGTCAGAAAATGAGGATAAGAAGATAACCGACAAGACACAGCGAAAGATATGAGGCTATTTGCTCTAGCTGGCAGCGGGTATATATTTTTTTAGTTTCTTTTCAAAGAAATTACAATATTGATTGTTCTACACAGTTTATACCCAACAGAAATACAAAAAGGAAATATAAAAGAAATATATTTTGTAAATTTCTGTCTGAGAAATAAAGGAATCTTTTTCAGTCATTATTTGTCTTCAGTATCATTTTGTTAAGATAATTATGAGAAAAAAATATTGTGAACCCAGTATTGTGAATTTTATTGAATTGGGAGTTGAGTTACATCAATACCGAATACTGATATTCACTTAATATTACCTTTATGCCATTATATATGTATCTTTACCAGATGCTTTTATTAGTGTTGCAGGGTTGTTTTTAGCCACATTGCCTTGCACTGACATACATCAACCCTGTCTTCCTGAAATGTCATTTATATACATCAACATCTTAACCATACAGATGTTAATCATGCTTTAGTTTTCACCCCAGTTTACACACCAGTTGGATATGGTTAGGGAAGGAAAGATTAATCTGATCTGGTTCCAATATCCCTAATGTGAGGATCTGCATCTTTTCTCTATTTGCATTGTAACATTGGTAAATTATTTTGGGTTTGGAAAAGTTGATGTCAAATTTAGTTTTAGGAAGTTTTGATGGGAATTCCTTTTTTCTATTTTCTGATATTTATATACCAACTTACCACGTGATTAATCGAGACAGTAATAGTTGGAATTAATAGGCAAGAAAGAGTATATATGGTAAATGGACTGTACTTGGATAGCGCCTCTCTAGTCTTTCGACCACTCAATGCGCTGTACACACATGCCACAGTCATCCAATTCACACACAGTCATACCCCGATGGGGTTCAGAGAGGAGCTGGGGACCGAACCACCAACCTTCCAAATCGCAGATGACCCGCTCTACCTCTGAGCCACAGCCGCTCCATATAATAGAGGATAACGGAAATGACCAAAACTGGAATTATTCATTTATAATAATAATGTATTAATAATTAAATGTACCCAATCTCTCACTGGCCAAGACCAGCAGTACCAGCCATTTTAACCATAACAACTTCATCATGATGATTGTTAAGTTTTCATTGTGAAAAACTATGTGTGCATAAGCAACCCTTTGAAAATGTTCTCAAATAAAAAAGCTCTTTTGCTATTTTTTTTACGGGGCCAGCTATGGACTTTCGTTTTGTGGTTTTATGCAAAATTGATTTTAAAGCAAAACTGTCGACACTGCAATAAAAAATGCTTCCATGTAAATAAAAAAAAATGTGATTCAGAATGGAATAATGTGAATCAAAAGGTTTTGTTTGAAAATCCAAAAGTTTAGCTTCTTGTTCAGCTGAATTTCACGGATCTACGCTGAGAGATGCAAAACACGTCTCTATTGGTCAGTTTTGATCGGAGTGACACCTTGCCAACATCCACTGTTATTAGGGGAGGTAGTGTTGTGTATGGTTGAAGTCCATGGAGGAGAGAGGAAATCAATGTGCAGGCATGTTTACACATAACTTCCGTCTTAGTAAAAAATAAATAAATGTTTGCGTGTAGACTGCTTCTGTTTAGTGATCTTATCGATATTGTAATGTAATTATTCTGTCAGCCTACAGCTGCTAGCTCAAAAGTAACTCCATACCAACATGATGACACAGTACATCAACAAAATCTTCTTCCAAAAGCCCTTGGAGATCTACCTTTATCACCGCCTCCTGTGCTGTCTTGGGCATATGGACCACAGGAGACAGTTCCAGCTGCTGACATTGTCACTGTGACAAGTCCACGTGGGAGTAGTCTTGGGCTCCCTGTTGGATCGATGCTTGGCTTTGTGTCGCCCTGGTCTCCCTGGTGGCATTGAGTTTCCTGTGTGCTGGACTGTGGGGTCTATTGTCTCCTTAACTGCCTGCACTCTGCTATGGGTTAATGGAACAAACTCAGCTGGAGAGCAGTACTGGCTGTATACTTGTTCTCCCTCTATACTACAAGTCTGGGGCTGCTGGGAGGCATTAATGAAATGTATTAACTGTATATACTCTGTCCATCATTCTGAGAGGTTGTACAGTGATGGTTTACCAGCAGACTCATGCTGAAAATATGCAGTTTGGGTTGTATGCTGTGTACAATCAGAAAAGAGGAGAAAAGAGCATGATACTGTATCTCAACTCTGCAGCTTGGATTCATTTATATATTCAAGTTGGAGCACTTGTCATTATTATTCATAAATATCAAATTAGACTGACATGAGTATATTTGCCAACAGCAAGTTGCAGTTTAGCTTGGATGGAAGAGGAATTTTATGGCTTAGATTCGTGTTTACCACTAGCTGCCATCATCTTCCACTATCATGGCTGTGACAGGATGAGAGACAAAGAAATTTGTTAGCAGTTAACGGTTGCTTATTTTCATATCCAGAAGTTACAGTGCACCATTATCATTCATTTGGAGCTGAGTGTCTGGCCCTTTAACCGCCAATTGTTCCTCTGTGTTCACCAGCTTGACTCTGTCTATACAGAACTTTTTCTCTGAAAACAGCTGCCTGCTGCTGCTGATAACTACACTTACTACGTTAAATTAGCTCCAGTTCTTGAACCGGTTATGTTCAAGATTTTTTGAAGCTAATTTCAAGCAAATAAAACACATTACAGCGGCTTTAGCAATATTTCCACAATATTATGCCGCAATATTATGTCTGAACGGTGAATATGAAGCCAGCCAGCAGCGGTCAGATTAGCCTCCCTGGACTCTTCCCCTGGTGATGACAAGACTCCTGGAAGTGACTGCGTCCGGCCTCACACACAAGAGTGTTAATTAGTGAACTTTAGCGGTGCTGGCAGGTGAAATTTGTTACCTTCAGACAAGCTAGCTGTTTCCCCATTTCCAAGTTGACCCGCTGGCTGTAGCTTCATATTTACTGCACAGACAGGACAGTATTAATCAGAGCTTCTGTGCAACTGTTTTGGAAGTGCTGCTTTAACTTAAGTTGGTAATTTTATAAAAATAACTTTTGGTCATATTTACAGTAGTACATGAGACAGATAATCAGTAAAAAAATATGGTTCCTCTGGCTCCTCCTAGTGCTCCTAATGATATTAATATGAATCAGCTGGGCCCGTACAAAGCTCTGGTTGGTTGTTTTTCATGTCTCATGCACTACTGTCAGGATATAGTTTAAGGTTGAACATTTCAGCAATGACAAAAAAGTTTATAAAATTTACCTAATGCAGCTTTATGATTTTGGGGAGGGGCTGTTAATATAGCCATATAAATCATTTTGTAGCAGTGAAAATTTAACTAATCAAAGCCACTGATGCCAACAGAGGTAGAATAACAACTCAAAAAGAGGAGACTGAAAGGATATTACCTGCTCTCAGTGAAGAGATGATTTATGTTGTTGAAATAACGACATAATGCTGCTTAGGGGCAACACGTTCCTCAGATTTTCCTTGACAATGAGAAACAGCTGTTTATTTTTGGCTGGGAGCATCTGCCCTTGGTGGAGTGTTTTGTTTTATTGTGGCTCCAGGCAGGTGTATATCTGTTGTATGCATGATTTATTTAACAACCATTGGACATTGGACACACAATGAAACTAATGGGGACTGGAAACATATAAAAGAAATAAAAGAAAATAAAACAATATATACAGTTTTTTATACATATGCATACACATTTTCTTGCAAGATGAGAGCCATTGCCAATATATTCACGTGCGTGTGTACTGTGCCTCTGAACATCTGTCACTGTGCAGCGGCTGTCATTCTAATACTTTCGATGCAAACCATTAAATTAGTCCGAGTATGCCTAACAAAAATGGCCCAAGCGAAATATATTCATCTAATCGACCGACGAGTGTTTTTTAGAGAGAAAAAGTCAACTCCTTTTAGTTCACTGTCTGTGTGAACAAGTGTAATCCTATTGTTATGTCAGTCATTGTTTTGTGGATTACCGTTTTCGAAGCCAATGGAGCTACCCCTGCTGGTCATTAAAAATAATACAGGTTTAAGACAGGTTCACGCTTCATTTCGCAGACACTGAAGCTCTGTGCAACAGGATCACAAAGCTGATAGCTGGTAAAGGTCACAATATTGTGTCCTTATAAACACCTTTGCTAAAAGCACTGACTATTGATTGGCCGGTGCCCTTGTGCAAATGAAACAAATGAAGCAAGGCCTGTGAAGCTAGTTCAGCCAGACTAAACAGCCAACTAATCTGCCAGCTGAGTTGCGTTGTGCATTGGCTGCTGGACAGTCTGTTTGATTTTTTTAACACTTCTTGGATCTTGTTTCTGGTCATCCTGCTGCTGTTTGCCTACTGAGTCACACCCTTCTTCCCAGCACCCATGTCAAGACTGACACATTACCTCTTGTTCAGTCTTCTGATTTTACTTTGGTTTGTTAAATAAACTATTCTTGTAGAGAGAGACCAAAACAAAATCTGTATTTATATTTTATAAAATAAAAACACTATTCAATATGTGACAGTGAAGTTGACTGGGAGGATCAAATTGTCATGTTGACTAATAAAAATAAGAAAACAGACTGCAAACAGCTTTGATTACCAAATTCCTGTGATAATTACTATGTTTTTCCTGTAATTGTAGTCTGCAAAGATTCAGCCAACCATTTTCAACTACCCTCTGTATTTGTGGGTGTGTAGCAGTTAAAAAAACCCCAAATAAAACAAAGTCACAACAAAACAATAAGAAACAATAAGAAAATGCATTTCCTGTACAAAATGCACATTAATGCTGACAGCTAAAATAAATAGAAATATACTACTTACTTATATATTACTTGGAAGCTTAAGTACATTACCTGAAGAGGCTAAGAGCTGAAATGCATTGCTAGAAAAGCTGGAAGGACTCAGAAAGGGACTGAAAAATGATGTACAATCTTCAATGTAATTATCCAACATTTTGTATCAGATTTCAAAAAGCTGAATAGAAGTTCAAGAGTTCAAAATCTTGTGGCCTGTTTAAATGATGTATGAAAATCAAAGTGGAGTAGAATTTGAATATTGCTCCCTTTCATTTCTATTACAGAATAACTGACAAAAAACATAATATTTTGAAAAGTATGAAGGGTAGAAAAAAGTTGAATACAAGCAATATGTCCTCCATGTATTAAAGGACCAGTGTGTAGGATTTAGGGGCATCTAGTGGTGAAGTTACAGATTGCAACCAACTGAATACTACTTGCCTTTGGAGAAAACTACAGTGGCTGCAAAACTCGCAAAAGGCATATGAACAGTGTGTACAAGTGAGAGTATGCTTAAATACCAAGTCAGGAGCATATATATATTAGATTATATTAGATTTTTGTCTTCAAAATGTCTTCAGTTTCATTTTGTCAAAATGAAAATTAAAAAACCTGAGCACATTGTATTGTTGCATGAGAGGATCAATCCAGCCAGATCAGCGAGACCAGCTCCACCACAGTGGTTGCTGTCGCCCCAGGAGGAGAGGTAGAGAGCCAGACAGGAGCGATTCTGGCCCAGCTTGGACTTAAGGTCCTGGCTAATGTCTGGCATAGATGAAATTGGACTCAGGGCGGGCTAACAACGGGAGACTGTTGTGCGCAGATCTTTACAGAGACCTGCCGTCAAAGTCGGGTGACAATGTTTGTTTTTCTGTGAAAATGAAACCATATTATCATCACTATCTTATTGCTGCAGACTTATTTCCTGGGTGTATACATGTATGCAAAATATGCACATAAATAATTTTTTTTTTTTTAAATCTATTTCATTCTTGTTATTGTAATATACATTTAATTATTTTTCTATGTGTGTAGCATGTCGGAACAGCAAACTTTTATTTTGTTGTAAAACCTTGTTTTGTATAATGATAAATACATTTTCTTGATCCTTTAGTATTGGTATAGTAGACATAATTTTCAGGTACATTACTGATTCAGTGCTTAAAGTCACAATTAAGATCTATTGTCTTTTTTTATTTAGTCACACAAATCACATTGAATTAGAATTGTATTTAATAGCAGTGTATCTTATTGTTACATACTGGTATTATCCTTTTTGTACCAAACATACTGTAGACCATCATCTACATATTGTCTAGAGGGATAGATGTACATCAGTCACTTGTGGGTTTTCAGGAACCTGAAGACACTTTAACACACTAAATTATCCATCTTGTGACTGGGGAATTAAGCTATCAACTGTAATGAACGTGTCTAAGATAACACATACTGTATATGAAGTGAGTCCTCAGGCAGTCACAGAGAGTGAAAGGACAGCTTACAATAACTCCAGGATTGGCTTAGGAAGAGAGGTTAGGGAAAGTAAAGGAGAACAATATGCTTCTCTCCTTCAACGACTAATGTCAAATTGTTCTTTAACAAGGTGCAGAACCCACGGCTGCTTCAGTGGATCAATATTGTTGTGTTGGTCAATTCCCCTGTGTATTTGTCTACCAACTGTTGCTGAAGTTGTTTGTGGTGAGCTTATACCTTGATAATTAAAAGTTAGTCCCTCATACACAAACATTCAAAAGTCATACTGTACTTTCTTCAGTTGCACAACACACCTTCCATCCTCCACACGTATTTTCCGTAACGCTGTCTCTCATACACACACTCACATCCACTTACTTAGTTTGCACACAAAAGCTGTCGACAGCCAGTGATCTCTCAGTGCAGGGGTTGTTGTGGTGAACAAGTGTGGCTGGTGTTGCTGTGTGTGGGAGAAGCAAGTAAAATGAACATCTGTTATGTTCCTGTATAATCAGCATAGCTGTGTGGGCGGCGGATATGAGAAAACTTCGGAGGGGAACGATACTGGGATTCAATGTGTTCCATCACATCCATGGGGCCGTCACTGAGTTTTATGACTGTTATCACACAAATGGGGGTACGTAAGGAGGTGGGACTCGCTTTATGAGTGATAAGAGAGTGCCGGATGGTGGAAAAACAGCCGTTAACGTTGTCCGCAGTTTGCTATTGTCATCACAATGGCAAGCTTCATTGCTGGCTCTGTTTCCCAGTTTGACTGGAGAATTTCATTGGGTTTCACATGGTAATGAATGGCCTACCTAGTTTTTCTAGTCTGGTGAAATACAATGGCTCTCTGGAGAGACAGACAGAGGGAGATAGGGAGGGAGAGACAAAGACAGAGAGTGTAAAGTCTGATGAGGATGACCTAAATTAGACTTTGAGTGATGCAAATGACTGTTTAATATGTGTTTGTGCGGTTGTCTGAAGGCATCTGATTATATGTTTGTCAGTGCATGTATGTGTGTGTGACCCGTGTGTGCGATCTGTGTGTGTGTGTGTGTGCGTCTGCCAGAGTTTAATGGCGCCAGGCCCTCTTGCTACAGGCAACAATCCAAATGAGATCTGAGGAACTGTATGTCAAGCCAGCTATTCATCAAACATAACAGCAGTGAGAAGCAAGATTGAACGGTGGAGATAGCATCTTCAATCATCGAGTGTAGGAGGCCACTTTGTGGGTTTCATCTCCACAATATATGACATACTGGACTGTCAAGTGAATATGATAATGTGTGAATAGATCTTCTACAGGGGGGAGCTGGTGTAATAGTTGCAAGGTAATTGACAGTTCAAAATGACGTCCACAGAGGTGCGGCTGATATTGTGAAGTCTTTAGTATCAACAAAATAAGCTTCATATAGTAGACGCTTTGGAACAGTGCTGCTGATTGAAGAGAGTTCAACAACTTCTCAGCCTGTCATAATACTGCCGACACAATCTCTTTTCAATTATGTTCATATTGAATGATTTTGTAAAAGCAATTATGTTTCAGTCCAAATGTAATGTGGGCTAGAAACAATCATATTAAATGAATATACAAAATCAACGATTAAGCTCAACCACAGTGTTCAGATTAAATGCAGGAAGTAGTGTGAATGATGGAAGTTTAGTGAACAATAAGGTTTTTGAATCAGTTGATTTGTGTTTCAGTGTAGTGTTCACTGTAACATCAGTACATTTTATCTGTCCTCTTGGCCAAAGAAATCTTTCAGATTCACACTAATATACCTTGAGACTGGAAACATGTGACAGAGAGAAGTATTGAACACAACAGTTTGAACCAACAACACAACTGAACTGAAGACAGTCGGGATCATTGTTAGAAATTGCTGTACTATACATATACAATGACACAGCCCCTTTTCACATATTACCCTTTAATCCACCAAGGTAGTTCAGAGCTGATGACTAATCTCGAACCAGTTCTTTGTGTTTCAACAACCAAACAGCCAGTAAAACTGGTCCTAACACTTTGCTGGTCCAGAACCAAGAATGGCTTACAGCAGGGGCCAGGGGTGCCTTGTGGCTTGCCAACTATGTATTTAATAGCTATTTACCTGTCTGGCTAGCTAGTTGTTGGTCAGCTAACATTACCCAAGCAAGAAAAGCTATTCATTTCTCACATTAGTGTTTCATTCAATGTTAGGTTTGTAAAATTGTTCATAACTTTAATATTACATTTTGAGGTTAGTAATATTGATGTGGTAAATAATTATTAATTATATTAGGTTCATGTAAGTGGGGGCAATTGACATGTCTTAGTGGGAAAAACACAGGTATAAATAAGAACATTAAAAATGACTGGATTTAGCTGCTTTGTTCTCCTCACCAGCTTGCTCAGCTAGTTGGCACCCCTACTCCTGATGTCTCCACCCCAGCACACCATGACAAAGAAGATGACACTGGCCACTACAGACTGCTAGAGCATCTGTAGTAGCCATGTGCATACTTTGAAGGACCTAAGCCTTCTCAGAAAGAACAGCCCTGTCCTTTCCTGTAGAGAGCGCATCAGCCGTGATCCGTCCAGCCAAGTTGCTTTTGGTTGAGTGTCATCCCCCAGGAACTTCGTAGGTGTCCACCATCTCTACCCTTCTCCCCCCTAATCTCAACTGGGGAGGGGGTCCTCTTGCCCCGCCGGAAGTCCACCACCAGCTCTTTAGTTTTTCCTGTGTTGAGCTGTAGGTGGTTCCTATCGCACCATCCAATGAAGCTCTCAATCAGGTCTCTGTACTCCTCCTCCATATCATTGGGGGATATAGCCACAAGGAGGATTCATCAAACTCTTATTGCATGCTCAAGTGACAAAGTCAAATGGGGTAAAAGGGTGTAAACAGAACGTACAGAATGTCTTGGGGGTTACAGTGTGCTCGTCACCGTGACGTCTGAAAGAAAGCTGTGCACCGACATACTGTAGTCTTTTTGTGAGGTATCAGTTGATCCAGGCCACAAGGTCGTCCACCTGCTCACAGAGAGCTTCCTACATCTCAGAGCTGGACGTTGTCCAAAGCACTGAGAAGTCAAAGAACATGATCTCACATGCTCCTTGGCTTTCCCAGGTGGGTAAGCTTCTGTAAAGCAGTGGAGTGATGGCATCATCCACGCGATGTCAAGCCTAGGGATATGACAAATGCTTTTTGAAAAGAAGTAAGCAGAAAGCACCTTTCTCAAACCTCAGGAGAGGTCAAAAGAGCTGGAACACCCTGCCAGTGCTCCACGCACATCCTTCAGGACCCTTGGGTGATGTCCGTCAGGTACCTCTGGCCTTGTTTATCTGTGTGGTGACGCCGTCTCCACCGACTTCTTGTATAACAGGGGGGTTGTAGGAGTGTGACTTCCCCAGGTCCGGAGCATGTTTCCTATTCCCTGTCCTCCTTGGGATGGGCAACGAGAGGAGTAGGGGGGGGTGGGTGATGGGAGGAGTAGGAGGGAGGTACTCCACTGAACCTACTGACTTTCATGCCCATAATGGTCTGGTAGTGAGACCTCAATGTCGTCTTGTGTCTTCCTAAACACTTTCCCAGTCGGTTGTCCTGTAAAAACACTCCCTCTGCTCCACCACCACTGCCACAGTCAGGGGGCCTGTGGGATGGACTGGGGTCCTCGTTCCTAACAGCAGGCCTGTATGTAGGATTGATTATCGAGCATGGTCAGATTTGCCGAGAGGGGGGAGGGCGGTGGCGCTGTATGCCTCCTTTACATTCGCATACAGCAGATCCAAGGTCTTATCCCCTCTGGTGTTACAGGTCACGTACTGGGTAAAGTTGGTCAGGGTCCTTGAGATTTTAGTATTCTTAAAATCTCCATTTATTGTAATGAATGCGCTGGGATGACGTGTCTGCAGGTCTGCAACGGTGGAGTGGATGACATCACAGGCGTGCGCCGCTACTGCCGATGGAGGAATGTAAACAATGACGACAATGGCGGACGACTGTCAGAACTGGAAGCTCCATCCACTATTTTTTATACTTTTTATGTCTGTGTGTTTGAGACAAGTAGCCAGGGGTGGGAAACTGCCCCCATTTAATAACATTCGCAAAAAACATCGACATTTCTTCTGTTTTTCATTATTTTTCCCCCCTAAAAATATTCACTACTGAAAACACCTATTTAAGGAGTAGGAGCTCATTGGATTGACATAAGTATTTAAATTTCACTATACTCTTAGCAACCCTGATGTATCTCTACTGGTCTGGTCTGGAATCTTTTTATATTGTACACAAGAGTAAACATAAGGCTTTATTAAAAACACCCTCGCTCAGCAGAGCTACTTTGTCTGTGGATACTGTATTTCATAATAACAACCAGAAGGGTTTCTTTAATATTAAAGCTGAGTCACTCTGCTGCTCCCCACTGCCCTCTGCAACAGCCAGAGGTTAATGAGAACTCTTTTCCCTAAGCCTTACACATTTTCCTATGGATGATACTCTGTGGCCACATTATTGTGTTATTGTGCTGTGCGAGATGCACAAGTTCAAGCAGCAGTGTGTTTCTGCACCGCACGTCCAATAATGTCAAACCTGTCAGTGTGTGTTGTCTTTGTCCTCTGAGGTTCTGTGGGTGGCACTTCCTTCTTTTCCACTTCGGTCTCTGTGGCTATTCACGTTAATGTTCTACTTCTTTTACTTTTTTCCAAATTAACTTGCATTATCAAACTCATCACTTCCTGTGCAGCAGAGAATTTTCTTGCAAGAAAAGGGCATCTTTAGCTAGAGCAGCAAAACTGTTGTGTGAGTCAGAGAAAGGAGCAAAACATGTTTTGCAACATGTTTGTTTTGTTTTACTCATTGGTGGAAGACGTATTCACTTCCTTTAGTTAAGTAGAAGTACTAATACCCACTACAAGTAGTATTTCACTTAAAACCTAACCAAATTATTATTAGCAAAATGTACTGAAAGTATTAAAAGTAAGTACTCATTCTGCAGAAGAATATAGGTACTGTTGGGGAATTTACTCTACTAGTATCATATTCCATAAGATCATTATATGTTTGTAGTGTGGCTGTCCAGTAGTTGAATTGGTCTCAGCCTTGACTCGTTTCTTAATTTGGTTGATTTTCTTGACTTGATAATCTTTCACTAGTTTAATCGTTTGTGCTGGGGGTCGGTCAGATTGCCCAAAAATGTGTTATATGTTCATAACATTTTCTTGACTTGATGGAAAATGTGGTCAAAGAAAGGATGCAAGTCGAATTTATAGAGAATTAATATTTTTGTTTGTCAGACTGGAATTTAATCTGCAAAGTTCAACATCCTTAACTGGGTCCTTAAGCAAACAAACCTTTAAAAAACTATTAGTTGGAAATGGTATTCACAAGCTGAAAACGGCGTTTTTGACTTTTTAAGAGAATACATGGTTC
>NW_023339807.1:1593491-1601950 GCF_004916995.1 Morone saxatilis
TCTTAATTGGCTCATAAAACATCACCTCAGGTGTCATAGATTAAAGTGATTGGAGAGTGAAATTGGACTGACAAAAAACAAAACTTCTAAAGAAAAAGATTTTAATTACATCCCAAAAAAACTGCCTACACTACTCTATCCAATATATGTCTCAAAATGAAAAGAATGAACATACCCTAATATCACTCATATTATTTTCTTATTTAGAGCTCAATGAATGAAATCTAACCCTTCTAAATATTAATTAACGGACATAATCAACAACTTGAAACTGATCCTATCTATGAAAACATAAGCCAGTACATACAACACACATCAAAAACCAAATCTATATTAAAAAAAGTATTTAATTTAATATATTAATCCATCATTAATATATTCGATTATCAAAAATGTATGCGTTCAAAGTGCAATGGAATTAGTGAGTATAACTAGAATTCTTGGATTAACAACGGTAAATGCCCCAGTATTATAAGCAATGCCCAACATGGTTCTCTATGTAAGCATCCCTCCTGTCCTTATTAAAATATCGATTACAATTGATAGACTTATATCCTTATATAATAATACAACTAAATATTAATATCAGCAAAACTGCCCCTTTAAATCCAAATCCACTGTGTCTATTTACAATGCTTAGTACCATTTATCGCTACTAACCAGCTATATGTGTCCCCCACTCATAATCGGAAGGGTGAACCAACAAACACATCCATTAATCTCGTAAATTAAGGCTTCCATATACAAGACAGCCTAACAATATCATGTATCTATCAGAGTCACAATCCTTTTCTCAAAATAATACTCTACTGCCCTAACCAGATATTCAAGACTAAATGTATGAGCGATGCTCATCACACAACATCCATCGATATGAGATAAATTATCCAATTATAAAATGCGACTAATGTTTAACATCAATCAGCTATGCAATCTAGAATCTACATTTACTATGTCAAAGACGATACAAGTAACTTAAAAGAATAAATGATTATATTATAAATAATATACCACCACAAACACTCTTACATACTCATTCCTAGACATGATATAATTAAATACAAGCCTCATACTTATATCCCTATCAATTTACCTTTACCAATCATATTGCGGAATCCACAGAAAACCAAAATACATCTTACTCTCTATACAACAATTTGCCTCCAATTATCAACATGGATTCACCAACTACTTTTGACAATAAAAACATTGAACAAAACAGAGTTAGTCGATCTCCTTTAGCTAGGAAAAACATCAATTCGTTATCAGACTAATCCCATCATTGATATATCATTACACAAATATTAAATATATCTGTGCTCAAAAGAGAAATAAATAAATCAGTCATAACATTACTCATTGGGCTAATGAAGAAGATGTTCTGACGAAGCCTTCACCTAGAGTGTTGTAAGTAAAGCTAAATCTCAGTATATAGTTTATATTAACTAATAATCAGACAAAACATAGTACGGCAGTCAGGACAGTGAGCCTTCTAATAAGAGACGAAGTCAAACGTAGACCGAACGACCTTGAATAGCGCGCTGCTTATTATAATGAAAACACATGCACGTAAATTATACCATAATTCTTACCACAGCAGACACAGAAACAATTTACCATCAAGAGCAGACTTTGTTCTCATTCAACATCCGAAAACAGTCTGACAGCTTTAAAGAGTCATATGTGGTGAGCATTGCTTTGTCAAGACCAAGACGATCAGTAGTGCACGTCTGTGACACTTTGAACGTCGTCAGGCAGATAATCCTCTGAGGTAACTGTGGACCGTGATTACATCAGCAAACAGCAGAAGTGTGGAACAAATACTCCTTATTTATGTTAGGTGGGTTTGGACACAAATTCAAATCACCAAAATACCTAACTTTTGGAGATTTTCAGAAAAGGTCAATGACTTTGTTAGGAAGTTAAGTTTGGGAATCAGAAAATGTTTATATGAGTAATTGGAAAAGCCATGTAATGTATGTCTTTTTGTAAGCATTGATATCCTGACCTATTCTAAAATGATGCAGCCAATGGTGGTATAAAACTGACAACAGAGGTCGACATCTCTCTCTATTTCAGCAACATCTGCTACTGAACACTAGTCCTGTTAATTTCAAACAGGCAACAGGCTGCATCGTAACAATAAACGAAAAACAATTTAACAATGATCAACATTCAGAGTGGACTCTAACTTGTACCTACAGTGTAAACACATCTGGTGGTATGTGAGTTCACAGAGGAAACATTATTGCCACGCAGCATTACACCAATAGAAAACAACCGCTGGAGAAAATGTTCCACTTGACTAGCCAATCACAGCCTATACTTTCTTTAATGGAAAAAAGTCTGCATGATATCTGTGAGTAAGACCTGTTTCACTGTCTTTTAACCCTCGATCATCGTCACACATGGACGGACTGCACATGCTGGTCGTTCTCTTCGGTAATTCCTTTGTCTATGAATTTGAAGTTTGAGAATAATTCCTCGCTATACCTGTATTTTCATTGTTGTTGTGTTGAGCAGAAAACTGGACCTGCTGTAATGTGAAATCCTGTAACACTGAGCACATTTCAATCTGCTTTTACGATTGTGTTTGTATTCCAGGAGTTGTTTCTTACAGTCATGGTTGGATTTCTGGACCAGTGTTGGAGGTGACAGTCAGACCAGGAGACAACATCACTCTCTACTGTGACTGCAAATTATCAACTGGAGTATATATAGTGTGGTACAGAAACTGTACTCATGAGAACCAGCCTACTCTTGTCCTTAAACATGAATTTAGTTCATTGCGGGACACAGCTAATAACAATATTCATGGTCTGAGCATTTACCGTCGTTATCAATTTGTGAGAAACTATTCCTCTGAATCTTATGACCTGCTAATCAAGAACATCACTGATTCAGATGAGGGTCTCTACTACTGTGGAACTGTAAAGCCAGCACTGGAAGATAAAGAATGTATTATTCAGAGATATAATTACTCATATGGCAACGTCACAACAAAGATCATTTTAGGTAAGTATGCTGGTCTGAATTGTCTTTGCCTAAAACATCTATGTATGACTGTTTATTTAGTATATGTAATAATTTGACTGAATGATTATCATACAGTGGGACAACTATATTAATAGATGAACCATCATGAAGTCTATCACACAACATGTGAAGACTATGTATCAACAAAGTGTATTAATTTTTTTACAAATAATTCTTGGATATTTCTTTAAAGGCAATTCTTAAATGGGACCAACGTTGAGCAAAGTCTTTATACTTAAATACACTTAAAACTGTGTGCAGGAAAATGAAAAAAAAAACAGGTTTTCATTGACATTTTTGTGAGATCAGAGTTTATTGAAGCTGATCAACACAACTTTGTTTTTGACTCAGATTTTAGTAAGCCTCATGAAAACTGTGGTGTGTACCGGATGCTGCTGTTCTCTCTATGTCCAGCTTCTGCTGTTCTCTCCTCTCTCCTCTCCTCACTTGTGGTTTATCACATCTGCCATAAAACAGGTAAGTCACATATTTCACTTTTTAAGACTTAACACTTAATGTGTTCATGTCAGAAATATCCTGGACAATTTATCCACAAAAATCATTTAAATCACAAAGATAGGTAGAATCCTCTTAATTTATTGTGTGAGCTTTGGTGTACCGTGATGGTGTGTTTATGTCTGCAGCTAAAGAACCTCAAGTTGATCAACAAAAACCTGAAACTAGAGGTCAAACAAGACTGAATCAGGTAGGTGTAACAGTAGAATATAGTCATGGCATTAAATCACTACATGATCATGCTTCTAAACAACAAATGTCCAATCGTAGGATGAAGATGTGTGCTATGCTGCACTGGAAATCCGTCAGCCGTCTCAGAGACCAAAGAAGAAGAAAACCCAAAGTTCTGACTTCAGCACATATTCTGCCATCAATACTTCTAGAGTGTAGAGAGTCTATTGTACAACAAATGTAATTGTATAATGATGATTGATAATGAGTCTTATAATTATTTATAGGCATACATTTGCACCATTCTGTCAGCTTTTTCAAGTCAAGCCATGGGAGGATAGTGATAATGGAAATTCACCAAGATAAAGTGTTTTGTATCAGGATAATCAGAATATTGCGATAATATTATATATCGTTCTATCCCTAATGCCAAATGGCCTGGACTGGCATTGTGGTCTAATAGTTGTGGTGGTGGCGCTACAGCAACCCTCTAAAGTTGAAAACAATTCTCAACAAATTAGTCACATGTGCTATCGCTTTGAAACTTTCACCACAATGTAGGCCCAGTTGGCGGAAATATTCAGATGCTTTTAGCTGGCAGGAATTATTAAGTCTATCACTTTTTTCTTTTGCAAAATCCACAAAACATTTCTTTTCAGTCATCACAAACAACCCAGCCAGATATTGGAATCATCAAAAATCTGTGATGGACCCACACTGCACCAAAATGTTTTACTGTAAATAGTACTGTAAAAGATATAAATTATCGCTAAATAAATACCCAATGTTTATAAAAAAATAACATTCGGAAGTCATATTAAAGGGAGTGTGGTCAACTTCAGAATTTAATCTCAACGATGCCCACTGCTTCCCCTCCATTACATACATGGACAGTCTTTTTTTTCTTTTCCTTTCCTTATTGTGATTAAATTTTTTTACAGTGTGTGAAGGACTTTGCAATCTGGATTTTGAAAAGTGCTCTGTAAATAAAGATTTTTATCATTACTATTATCATGTCTACATGGAAGTGTCTTTTGGAAATGGGACTTTGGAAATCAATTATGTTGTAGTGGGGTTTTTTTGCATAATTTTTAAAGTAATGTATTTCAGACAAATATTGAATACTAATTATTATTCAATTTTCTTTATTATTTATACGCTGGATGCTCGTGTCACTTGATTTCAGAAGTTACAGCAATACAGAACTGACAATTACGGTAACCTCAACCATCATGTACTGTAGCTCATGTGATCAGTAAGACACTGACATTCACAGTCCTGCAGAGCGAATTGGTCTGGGTTATGTAACATATGTATAGCTGGTGGAGCTATTTATAATGCCCAGTACTCTTGAAATCTTGCTTATGACGAACCAAACAAAAATATTTATTAAATTTTCATTAGTTTTACCAAATACCAAATTCCATGGCAAGTCATTTTTCAGTCAACGAACAAGCCTCAAAACTTTTTAAAAAACAAAGAACACGTCACTGTAATACGAAAAAGACCTTACAGTAATGCTGTCAGTCTGTGAGAACAAAGAGATAAACATATTCCACTATACGTTTTTCTCACATTCAGGCACAAACTGTGTGTCTCACAGTGAACAGTGTATAAGTGGTTAGCGTGTGTTTGCAAAACAAAAGAGCAACAGTGGTTGCAGAGCAGGTCACACCTTTGCATGTGCATATGCAGGCATGCTGAAGCACAGTAAAATCGTTTTTTCCCACTTGAAAATAAATGAGAAATTTGGTTGTTGCAAGTTACCACCGTGGAGGATTGACACCAGAAGAATCAGCTCACAGCAGGAAGCAGATATCCTCTAAGGTGAAATGACAATCAAGACACAGGTGCACTGTTTTTCATTGGCATGGTCTGATGACAACATTACATGTCCAAGATGTGAACTTTTCAGGTGTTAAGAAAAACACTTTGTTTCTGATCCATCCAAGGTTTCATCAAGGGTTCAGCACATTTCCTGCCATATGGGGGTAAAATGAGATCACATGAGATAACTATAGTAAAATCTGTATTGCTTTGCAGCCACTGTGGCATTATCCAAGAAAACCTTCATACAGACAGCAATTTTTTTTTCTAAATGTGATCAATTTAAAACAACATTATATAAGATTTGATATTTGTGCAATTTCGTGCCCCCACCACTGTGGTAAATATGGACACCTGTACACATGCATTTGTTATGATTCAATTACTAATGATGAAAAACTAGTGAATCGACAACTTTGCTAACACAGCCAAACATAAAGCTAGTGACACAACACAAGACATAGCAAGCAGCTAATTATTACCGACTAATCCAACACATTGACAGTGTATATAATGGACAGACCATCCGGGCCTGTGAAGTGAACCTGACACTGCCAGCAGGGGGCAGCTCCATTGGCTGCAACAACATACATATACCATGCATGTTTATGGAGAAATGAGCCGACTTCTGGCTTGATTAATTAGCTCAGTAAACAGTTTCCTATGAGTTTAATGGTCTTTCAGTCTTCTTCCATACAGCATGATGTTTCATTTAGTAAATGATGGTCCCATTTAGAGTAAAATAGACCATAAAGCAGGGTATGCTTTAGGGCGGGGCTACCTTGTGATTGACAGGTTTATTTCTCAGTTGAGTCCCATTCAGCTCAACGCACCAGACTCCAGATCAAAACTGTCAAACTAGGCAGTGCTGATCAGATATGGAATCCAGATTCTGTTACTGCGTTGAACTATTTTCTCTCTTAAAATGGTTTCACAAACACTATTTTAGTGCACTGTTTTAGTCTGGAATATGAGAATAGTGTGTGACCGGGCGAGGCGATCTGGCACTGCTCTCTGGTCAGCATTCTCCCCTCCCAGCCCTGAAAACCTCCTCCTCTCGGCAGTTGAGTACCAGTGTAAACACCAACCAGTCCTCCAGTGCTTTGAACCCCCAAAGTCCTGGGCATTACAGGTCAGTGCGGCTAAGCTAACCTCGCTAACAGGCAGCTACATCAGGAACATTTTGTTATGGTGAAACTGAATGAGAATCAGACTGAAGTAATGATATTTTCATGGATGGGACAAATCACAAGATTGCCACACTTAAACTTCCAAGATGTTACAACAACAATACAGAGTGACAATGAAGTTAAGTGAACTACATTGTGTCGCCCCCATGTGATCAAGGTCCACAGGAAACCACACTGAAAAACCAGCCCCTCATGTGGGTTAATGTAGCAGATTAGTGTCCTGTTGGCACTGATGCAGCTAATGGAGTATCTTTACATTCTGTGTTTTGCTAACTTTTACTTTAAAAAAACCAAACAGTTTCTGTGTAGTTAGTGCTAAGGTAAATGAAAAACAAAAGCACATACACACATACACACCACATGCATGCACAGGGTAAACACCTTGTAATACAGGCCCCTGGATTGGAAACAGTTGTGGTTGCTGCAGGCCGGCAGTCTCTTAATTCGATGCTGCAGAGGGCTTGAGCTGATAACAGCAAAGCCCCCCCCCATAATGTGCAGTCCATTTCCTCTGACCCCCCCCCCCCATATGTGCAGTCCATTTCCTCTGACCCCCACCCCATCAAGGTACCGGTCCCCTTCCCCTTCCCCACCTCCTGTGATGTACAAAGGGTGTAGGTGGTATCATGTCATAAATGTGCAGTTTTTTACAGCTCGGGTAAACAGTAGCAGCCCCATCTGTGCACTTTATGTCTCAGGGTGATCAGAAGTGCTGTCCATTTCCCACACCCCCACGGGAAGGCAGCCGTCCCCTTCCCCCACCTCCTGGGATGTACAAAGGGTATAGTGGTATTATGTCATAAATGGCGTTTTACAGCTCGGGGTAAAGAGTAGCATGGAAATGGGTCGAGAGAGACACTGGCCGACCTTAAGTCTTAAGGTAAAAAGAGACGATGGGAAAAACATCACCCTTCTACAGAGACAATAAGTGAAAGCTTCGACAGGCTGTACGCTGTTAACACATCTGGAAAACATATTGGTTTCATTCGTGTATAAGTATGCAATCATCTAAACAAGTGTTTATCTGCTGCCGGGGACGCAGAAAGCCTGGACCGCGAGAGAGACAATCAGGAACCTTTAAAACTTTAAACAGAAGCGCGTCTAGTACTCCCCTAGCCTCTACGCCCTCTCCTTTACAGCATGCGTACAGAGATAGCAAAGAGTCCAACATGCTACAAGAAGGGTTTTACAGTTTTACAGAAAATATACCGAGAAGATAGGCTATGTCTGTGATTTCCGAGACACCGTCACCGTCTACCGGCAAGCGGGAAGGCTGCCGTCCGCACCGAGGAAAAGTATGGTGTAGTGTACAGCGTACCACAGGCTCCACCAAAGGAGTCTCTTGACAGAGCAGATGGTCTCTTTACCGCTGCATGGAGCGTCTGGATGCTGGGGTATGTGTTCAAGTATGAAGAGCCGACGCTCTGGCTGTACCAGCTGGGGATGACGTGGTGAAAAATTGAATTTGATGCAAAAATGTGACTGACGCTTAACTCCGACGACCTGGCCGTGTTTGAGACTGGGTGATGCTCTGAACGACACCTCCGGCTGAGAAACAAGTGAAAACGATCTTGCCCATCGAGCTGTACCGCGAGTCCTGGTGTGGTTCTCTAGAGGGTCTGGCAGGCGAAGATATCTGCGTCCAGTCGATGTTCAATACGCGCCACGTATCAACGAAAGCTCGTGAGAGGGAAGCCTCTTGAAGGAGGATTTTGTCCT
>NW_023339807.1:1602050-1605573 GCF_004916995.1 Morone saxatilis
AAGACTAGAAAGGCGCTATACATTACCATTACCATTAAATGATTACAGGTATTAAGGTGTGGGAGGTGTGCGTGTGTGTGGTTCTCTAGCAGCTTTATAAATTCAAACATTTTATAAGGAACCCTGACTATGACGACCGGTAGACCTTAATACGTTAATTACCCCTCCTACTAAAATATGCCTACAGCTCAGATGTGCTAACAGCTGTAGTTACTTCAGTGGCATCAATTTTGCTAAATTTGAATGGCTTGCAGTAACCTAAAAAAATATAGGTGAAAACACCTACACAACACTGAGAAAGAAGTTTCCTGTTGTTGAAAAAATAACAAGGACCAAAGAGCTGGGTACAGTGTTAACTGCTATAAAATCACAAGAAGCTGTGGAGATGGCCGGTGCGACTCTCGAGGCCACTGAGCTAAATATTGCTTGTACACCTTTTTAGATGTCCTGAGTAAAGAGGTTGTGGACTTCAAGGTAATAAGCTACAGAAGACAGACATCCACAAATTGTTAAAAAATGGGTGTCAGTAACCATAAAAACACTATGAATTTGATCCCTGGCATGTGGCAAAAGGACTGTCAAAAAACCTGGCCACTGCAACTAAGAGGAGGGAATGTGAAGGGCTGGGAGAGTGGATTCCATCCATTAGAAATCACTTGTGGAGCTGAAAGAGATGTCGGTATAAGCAATGCTCAATGTTAAGAACCGCTATGGCTAGGGAACAGGCACTGATCACTACCATGAGCCCCTCAATGTGACTAACCACAGAATTAAACTTTACTTTGGTTAAGGCCAGGATCTGAAGGTCACAAAACCCTTGTGAAGACTTTAAGAGACAAGAGGCTTTTGAAAGACCCGGTTTATTTGACGATGTGTATCCACACAGCAACACTAGAGGTATGTTTAAATAAAGGTTTCAACTTAATATAATGTAGGGCACAAAGGGGAATGGTCTGCACACACTCCAAATAAATAAAGAGTTAAATAGTTTCTTTTTTAGATGTTTCAACCTAAAAGATTTCAACATTTCCTATTTTTTCTTTTAGATTGTATATTTGTATGGATGTGATAATGTCCCCTCCTAATGAAAAATCTTTAGAGATAGGTCTATGATTAATATGGTATATATATATATATATATATATATATCTTCCATACAAATGTCCTGTGGTGTGTAAAGAAACCTGATTATTCCCATTTGCATCCAATTCTCTGTAGCATCTGTCTTTTAATTGATAACTAGACATTTTTCACTACTTTTTCACAAAATGCCTACCATGTGTTTTCAGTTGTTATCATACTAACAATGTCAATGGAGGGAACAAAACACATATCATGGCTCCACAAGAGAGACCATTCAGATCCCAGATAATTTTTCAAATACAGCAGTTTTCAAGTTGTATGCGGTTGCATCATCACAAACACATGATTGTTCCATTCTATGTTAACTTTGATCTTCAATTCTAGTCAAGACGTCAGTCCTTTCAAAGACTCTTTAATATCTATAAATTGCATGAAATATGCATCTATATACTTTTCATATTGGGGTACATTTGGTCAAACAATATTTTATGGTACCCTACTTTGACAAAAACTGACAAGAGTAGGTCATTGTAGATCATTGTAAGATTCTTGTTTAATAAATTTCCTGTGCTCAAAAAGAGAAAAATAATGTTTAACTTGGGCTATGAGGATGATTGAGTCACTGAGGTGTAGAAAGTTTTATAGTTTGACAAACTGTGGCAGCAGGATGAGCTCTAAATAAGAGAGGCAAAGTAGGCAACGTAAGGGCTGCTATATTGAAATGAACTATAAAATAACTTCTTACCACAGCAGACACAGAAACAAATTTACCATCAAGAGCAGACTTTGTTCTCATTCAGACATCCGAAAACAGCTCTGAACAGCTTTAAAGAGCTCATATGTGGTGAGCATTGTTTGTAAAACCACAGAACATCAGTAGCTGCACGTCATGTGACACTTTGACGTCGTCAGGCAGATATCCTCTGAGGTAATGTGACCAGTGATATAATCAGAAACAGCCAAAGTGTGGACAAATATCCTTTTTATGTTGTGGTTGGACACAAATTCAAATCTCCAAAATACTAACTTTTTGGAGATTTTCAGAAAAGGTCAATGACTTTGTTAGGAAGTTAAGTTTGGCAGATCAGAAAATGTTTATATGAGTAATTGGAACAGCCATGTAATGTATGTCTTTTTGGTAAGCATTGATAATTGACCTATTCTAAAATGATGACAGCCAATGTGAGTATAACTGACAACAAGAGTGACACTCTCTCTCATTTCAGCAACATCTGCTACTGAACACTAGTCCTGTTCCAAATTTCAAACAGGCAACAGGCTGCATCGTAACAATAAACGAAAAAACAATTTACAATGATCAACATTCAGAGTGGACTCTACTTGTACCCTACAGTGTAAACACATCTGGTGGTATGTGAGTTCACAGAGGAAACATATTGCCACGCAAGCATTACCAACCAATAGAAAAACAAGACGCTGGAGAAAATGTTCCACTTGGACTAGCCAATCCACAGCCTATACTTCTTTAATGGGAAAAAAAAGTCTTGGCTATGATATCTGTGAGTAAAGGACCTGTTTTCACTGTCTTTTAACCCTCGATCATCGTCACCACATGGACGGCTGCAACATGCTTCGTCTTCCGGTAATTCCTTTGCTATGAATTTGAATTGATAATAATCCTCGCTATACCTGTATTCCATTGTTTTGTGTTGAGCAGAAAACCTGGACCTGCTGTAAAGTGAATCCTGTAAACACGAGCACATTTCAAACTGCTTTTACCATGTGTTGATTCCAGAATTGTTCTTACAGTCATGGTTGGATTCTGGACCAGTGGTTTGGAGTGGCATCAGACCCAGGAGACAACATCACTGTCACTGTGACTGCAAAAATATTCAACTGGAGGTATATACAGTTGACAGAAAACTGTGACTCATGAGAACCAGCTACTTTGTCCTTAAACATTGAATTTAGTTCATTCGGGACACACTAATAAACAATATTCATGGGTCTGAGCATTACCGGTCTATCAATTTGTGAAAACTTTTCCTCTGAATCTTATGACCTGTAAGCCAAGACCATCACTGATTCAATGAGGGTCTCTACTACTGTGGAACTGTAAAGCCACACTGGAAATAGAAATGATTATTCAAGGATATAATTACTCATATCGGCAACGTCACAACAGAGTATCATTTTAGTAAGTATGCTGGTCTGAATTGGTCTTTGCCGTAAAACATCTATGTAGACTGTTTATTTAGTTATATGTAATAATTTGACTGAATGATTGATCATACAGTGGACAACTATGATTAATACGATGAACCATCATGAGAGTCATCACACAACATGTGAAGACTATGTATCAGACAAAGTGTATTAATTTTTTACAAATAACTTCTTGGATATTTCTTAAAGATCTGTAAATGGGGACCACGTTGAGCAAAGTCTTATACTTAAATACACTTTAAAACTGTGTGCA
>NW_023339807.1:1605673-1616950 GCF_004916995.1 Morone saxatilis
AACTAAATATTGCAATACAATATTATATATAATAATTGCTTACACCCCTAAATCACATTACATACTGAATGTAATTGATACAGATTCCAGCCCAGACTGCAGTGGGTGCTGCCCTGTGTCTGCTGAGTCCTGGATGATGGTGTTGACTCCAGCAATCACTATTCTGTCCTCCGTCCTCTCCTTTATTTTGATTTATCACTTCTATCAGAAAGCAGGTACCTACTGTTGTCTCACAGTCGCTTTTTTAATGTTTTTAACCCTGTTTTACTTTAAATTAACACAGTTATTTAGGGCAAGCTGTCAGTATCACTATATTTGCTTGTGTGCCGTTTGGTGCTACTTTGGGATGATGCTGCATTCATTTTTGCAGCTAAGGAACATCAAATTCTCCAGAAAGGAGCTGACACCAGGGCACAAACAAGATGGAATAAGGTAATGGACAGTAGGAATGTGGCAATTTTATATATATATATACATATATATATATATATATATATGTTTTCATTAGCAGTTTTACACTTTTAGCTGTTATTTTTTCATCTTTGTTGTCTTAATGTATCTCAGTCACAATATAACAACACAGCAGTAGAATTCACATTATAATTATCCTAAATAAATGTGTAAATAATGTCACATTGTCTCTGAGGATGAAGATATGTATTTTACACAAGTTGTGTACCAGGCTAAGGATGAATAAACAGAAGAGACAGAAGATGGCACGTACAAGCACTTTAGCTTTGTTCGAGCAGAAACCACAATATAAAGACCAGGCGTCACAAGTTACTCTGTTATTTACCTCAGTATATCCTGTTACACACATCTGACGCAGAGGCTGTTTGTTTCATTATCAGCATTTATATGTCAGTAAATGTGTTGGTATATTACTGAAACTGGCAACATCTGGACAATAACTTTCTGCCAACAATGGCGTGAATGAAGAAAATGAAGACACTGTTTGTGTCATTAGATGAAGAGAGAGGTCACTCTCATGGCTGACTGATTGTTGCGGTATAACCTGATTAGACATGGGACGATAAGAAAATTTCATGTCACAATTATCCTGGCCAGAATAACTGCAGTGCACACTAGTATCATGATAATCATTAAAATACACTTTTGAAAATGGCACTAATAAATACTGGAATCACTATTTATTTGTGGGGGATACAACAGTCAAACTGAACCTTCAGCCATGGTGACAGGCTAAGGATTTAGGAATGACTGGAAAGATTCAGGCTCCCCTTGTCCCCCTTGTTCATAATAAATAAGGAAATCAATATAGAACCATATGCTGGAGAGAGAGACAGCTTTTTCAACTCAAGCCATGCGAGGATATTCAACTAGACTATGTCCTGTGGTTTAAAACACTGCTGCAAGTGAGCGAGCTCATGATGTGTGGCCTGTGTGCACATGTGGTTTGTTATCAGGTTTACAATCAACCAGGAACAACAAGCTTTTTTATATATATATGCATTTTCACAACCTGTTTAAAAACTTTTCTTATAGTAACTTTGTCACCATGTTAGGCCAGTGTTCCAGCTTATTTACATCTTGTTTTTATTTTAAGTAAATATCAAGTAATAAGAAATAGTTATACTGTTTTAAATTGTATATGATATGTTTTATGAAGATTTGTAAATATAATTAGGTCTTGTCAGTATCAAATTTGCTTGTTGAACTCTCATGTATAAGCTTTTTGCTAATAAAAACAAAATAGTATCAAAGGCAGTAAAAGGCTTCTTACTCAATGTGTTACATATTTGATTTTGGTAATGGTTATGTAATGGCATTACATAAATGTGAATTCTGATTAAATTGATGAATGTAAAAATTCAATAATTGTAATAAATTGAAATGAAATATGCTTTCTACATATTCTACATCTACACCTTTTTGAAATGTATGTACATACATTTCAAACACACACAGATTCATCTGTCGAACAGAAATGAATTACAGCGGTAGCAAGACAGATCTTAACACTCTGCTGGTGAGACAGCATGGTGATACCTCTGCTGGTGATGAGGAGTCTGCGGATGCTAATACAGCTAACACAAGCAACAACACGCAACACAATTTCTATTTCCTTTCCATAAAGAAAAATAATATTTAGGATTCCCTGGTATTTTATAAAAACTATGTAATCGAAGGTAAGCAATGACACTTAGGATTGATGAATTTTTATTTTGAATGGAAAAAAAATGTCTACATTAAACAAATGTTAAGAACTGGTACCGAATTATATCCATACAATGCGTACTGTGCTGATGCAGAATACAGCCGAGGTACTCTACCCTCTTTATGTTTGGCATGTAAAATTAAGTGTTTCTATTGTTTTACTGTCTGTTGCGGTTTGCTTTGTCAGTGTAGCGTAGTGCACTCTTGTAATTATACTTAAGAGGGAATACTTAGACTGGAAACGTCTGACTTCAGCTGTCACACCTTGTTAATTAACACAGTGGATGAGGAAATTAAATCAGAGTGGCAGAAATAATTTTAGTCCATGATTGAATATCATGAGGGACAGAAAAAGGCTGTGGGATCTGCTGCTTAATTGTGCAAGCACAATTAATATTTTTTTGTCTTTTTTTCTTTGTTCGTCCAATTACTCAGTTAATGATAGAAGAACGGCTAAAAACATCCTGGTGGCGAAGAATTTTTTTTAAAAACGCATGGGTAATGCATGGGCGTTTACTTGCTTATGCAATATACAGTAATTCACTAAACCCAGTACAGACACAGTTCTGACGCACTCTTAATGCTTCATTCTTTACTAGAAGTAGGCAAAAACTAAACATGTGTGTAGACACGTCCATATTAATGTGGATACATTTCAAAACCATCCACAGTCTTTTTAGATCATTTACTTAAAGTTTTTTGCATAGTATGTTGGTGTGATGTTGTGTATAGTTTAGATTTGTGTATTGTGAGTAGTACTTTTATGAGTGTTATGTTTAGTGAGTTGTATATTTATGAACCTTTTTATGGTTTTTTTTTGTTGTTGACTTTGTATGCCTTTAATTGAAGGACATGTAGAGATAGACAGGAAAGACAGGATAGAGAGACAGGGGACAACATACGGCAAAGGGCTGCAGGTTGGAATCGAACCTGGGCCACATTGTGGCCAATAGTTTTCACCCCTGTTGAATGCAATTCAACGTGATATGATGCAGAAGAATATGATGCTATGTAATTCAATACGGTACAGATTTTACTTCCCTGAGAAACAGTTGAGAGAGGAGGAATCAGTCTGATTTACGCTCACAACGCCTCACCATCGACCACCACTCTTTCTCCTTCCCCACACATCTACATCATCTCTCCTTTGAACGCCAAATCAACCAAATCATCAGACCCCAAACACGTCCGAGACTGTACTGATCCGATCACTAATCACAACCTGTCTTTTCAGAACTGCTTTTAATGTGTCATCAGATGTTGTGTGTTGTTTTTATGATCATTTTAACTTATGTACTTATGTAACTTACCATTATCATTATTATTATCATTATTAAACATAAAATGAATTGGTCGCATTTCAAAATAATCTCAATATATACAAGGCCACTGTATGTTTGCTGATTCCTTAAGAGCTGGATGAGTTGATGGACAGCACTGTGTTAAGGACATGGGGCAGTCTGTAAGGTATGAGCGTAGCAGTGTGGTTGTGATAGAGAGCGAGCAGCAATGAGACGGTGAATGGCAGCAGAGCAGAGGAAAAGAGAGCAGTGAAGTTTATCAGTTTATCTGTGAATGTACAGTGTAGGTTACAGTCTGTCAGCGAATAAAGACTGCAGCTTTTCAAGCCCAAAGGAAAGCTCCTGTGGGTGGTTTCCAAACTGCTGGAGAACAGAACGGGGTAATCACATTGAAGATGCCAGGTGTGCACAGAAGACTATGTACAGACGGGTCAGCTGTCAATTCAGTTCAATTCAAATGGCTTTATTGGTATGACGAAACGCAGTATTGTCAAAGGAAGGGTGCAGACATTGAAAACATACTATAGCAAATTAAGATACTACAACAAAGCAACATACTACAAGACACAGCAAATAACCTATCATCAAATTGGCAGCAACGTGTGTCATTCACTGTGCCTCAGTTTATGGCAGGGAGAAAGATAGACTGCTGCTAACTCACAGCTCTTTGAGTCCTCCTCTTGTAGGACTGGTAGTTTGTCTTCATCTAATAGGTTAAGAAAATCTTTTGTTATTAATTCGTTATTATGTCTGTTTGTGAAAGACATAATATTGTCATTGTTGAACCGCCATGTTTCTACAGTAGCCCAGAATGAACCCAAAACAAGCTAAACACTGACTCTATATATAGGGTTCCACAGCTACCGTAGTTTCTCCCTTGCAGTTGAAGAGGAAGGGTGAAACAAATGAGTTGCAATCAGCAGCTACACCGCTAGATGCCACTAAATTCTACACACTGGACCTTTAAATAGTACATAAATAAGAAAATCAATGGCGGTCAATGTGGATATAGTTGCCACAACAAATGAATTATCTTATGGGAAACACTGTGATAAATTGGGTTTTACTGATGCAAATATGTTAGCATTCTGTATTCAGCCCAAATAGTATCTGGTGCACACTTTTTTTTTTAATTGGGGCAATCGCATCTTGAACATTTACAGTATGTTAGTCCACCAAAGCTGGGTTGTTCCAAAGGAGATCAGGGTCCCTCACCCAATCACATCTAGAGTCCATTCCACTGACCTTACCACAGAAGGAATCACAACAAAGCTCTACATATAAATACAAAGCAGCACAGTCACTTAAAATTCAAATAAGACTTCCAGTTTTCCTGGTATTTTTCACATTTCTTAGTTGCGTCTCTCCATAACATTTCCTGAATATTTTTAATCCATTCAAGAAATGTTGGGGACTCCTTACGCAGCCATTTCTTGGTTATTGCTTTTTTGCTACCTGCTAGCAGTATTTGTAGTAAATATCTGCTTTTACAGCACAGTTGGCCAATTTCCCAAATACATAATACTAAAATTGAAATCAGTAAGAAGAAATATAAAGACACGCCCAGAAAATATTTTAGATGACCAGCAGACGTACTACCACACATTTTCCAACACTGACCATGGTCAGGTTTGTTGCTTTCCTTTTTATTCTAGGAGTTATAAAAACCCTTAAACTGTTTCAGGTGAATTTCCTCCACAGGTCTGAGCTTCAGGTGGTAGACTGTGTCCTTCAAATATTTAACCAGTTAACTTTATGTCAGCTTATTTTTCCCACTTTGATTTGACATGCATTGCAGAAAGACCCCTCTTCCATTGTACAGATGAATAAATCCTGGAAATCAAGGTTTTGTTACCATTACCTTTATATGCCTCAATGAAGATCTTCATCACTCATTCCTTTCTCTCCAGTAATTTTAATATTTTTTATCAAAGTAATGTCTCAATTGAAGACATCAAAAGTAATCATGTTTCTCTAAATTCTAAGTTTCAGTGAGTTGTTGAAAAGTATCTAACCCTTTGTTGGAGGATATTATGGAATATGAAATGATACCCATATTCATCCATTGTTTAAATCTACTGTCCAATTCAGCATATATAACTTCTGTGTCATATGCCACCCAGTGTAATATTCACACATTTCTTTGAAATTCCATTTTAGATTTGCGCCGGGCGAAGAGTCTTTACCCGCTGGATAAAATCAACAGCGCCCGAGATCCGCCCCAAGCTACTTGCGTTTGCGTTTGACTGCATTTCAGATCGGCAAGATAGGGCCCCTTATGTTCTGTATCTCCAATTAATACCTCTGTTATATCTATGTCTAATTGCCAAAGGTTCAATAAAGTGAGCAAAAAGTGTGGGGCTATGAGGGCATCCCTGTTGACATCCCTGTTCAAGAAACACTGTTTTAGATACATTCACGTTTATTTTAATTTGGGCTACAGAAAAGCAATATAAAGATTTCAGGCATCCAGCTACCTGTTTGTCAAAACCAAAGCAAACAAAGGACCAAACATAGATATTTCCATCGGACCGAAACAAAAGCCTTCTTAGTGTTAAGACTTATAACTACTGATCCAATGTTACTATTTTTCACACAGTCAGTGAGGTGGAAAGCCCTGCTCATTTTTTAGACTTTGGGCCATTCTCAAAAAAATCTGTTTAATTAGTTATTTTCTACTTGATAGTCATATAGAACATTTAGAGTTTGTTTTGTGTGCAAAATCTGAATAAGACTTTGTTATTGTTATACTCCATATGCTTACTCTCCAGAAATTTTAATTTGTCTTTAATTTGTTTGTCTTTTTTCCTTTTTCTCTTATGTGGTTGATATAAACGAAATGGGGGCCACTCATCAAAACACTGCTCCACAGCACCAAGTTACCTTTAACGTAAAGCACATTACATTTACTTGAAATAAATAAAACTGCCTTTCCTGCCGGGGTGGATGTGATATTTTTATTGACAAATAACTAGATGCTAGGGCTGCAATAACAATGTGATAAAAACATAATTTTGCGTTTCATTTTACATATATTGTGATATGATTCATGATAATGTTGGAATGATCAGTTTTGATCACAACTACTGTATAAATTTCATTGACAAAAACTATTAAAGTCATGATGATGTGACATTTTTGGGGTCTGTACCAAACAACCATGTTTTCTTACATATGGAGAACAAGATGTGTAGGCCACGGTATCTCAGCAGAACTGCATTACTTATATACTTATACTTATTTGTCACATTTTACCTTGCATGTTGCAAGATTTGCACGTTGCATTTGGTCATATTGCGATTTCGATAATATTCTGATTAATTGTGCATCCCCACTACATACTCTTCATTTCTACCACAATTCAAATCAGCAAACAGAAAAAAGCTAATTGAAAACCCTCCAAGATATGCGTTTGGTTCAGAGTGGACTCTGTGGCCAAACTAGGTAAAGAGGTCGAATTAGCGAGATGAGGGTTTTGTATTCTTGTAAGTGATGGCTGCAGCTTCCAGAAAGCTGCTCCCATGCTGCTCTGTGGAAGCTTGAAGCCTGAAGCTCTCTGTAGGCAGATATCAGTTGCACTTAATCAAGACAGTGTTACCTGACACTGCTTACTCCCTGTGCCAACAGTTCTGTGAATAGTTTAAGGGCACTGACTTTTTTCCCCCTTTTTTGTTTGTTGTGTTGTTTTTTTGTTTTGTCCTTTTTTTTCATCTTCAGTCTCCGCCACACTGATTACAGCCTCCTGTAGACTCACAGAAGAGCTTGGTGTGTTTGATTGAATTTAGAGAGCAATTTGTTAAGCAAGGAGAGACACAGTATAATCCAGTCCCTACAGACCGCCTGAGTAACTGTTTGTTTTCTATTAATTAGCATGTGTTTGTGTGTATGTGTGTGTGTGTGTGTTATGTCTGGTTACTTTGGTTTCCTCATTTGCATGTGTGTGTTTGCTTTGGGGTACTCATTTACAAATATATATGTGTGTGTTGGTGTTTATGAATGCACATACATTTGTCTGTGTTGATATTCTAATCCACTCTACCATGCTTCACGTCCCAGCCAATCAGGTTAGATGATTTTCTGCTTTAATTTGGAACTTTCAAGAGAAGTCACCAGATGTCTGAGGCTGTCGCAGATGGGCTGGCTGCCCTCATAGTCTGCACTTCATTAATGCCCTTGAGGCACATCAGTAATGTATACGGGGGGTGTATTTTAAACAGAACAATCTACAGTATGTTGACATTGCTGCATCATGTACATTGATTCAGACTGAATACCTGGAATGAAAAAGCATTTCACTCACTTAAAAACACAACGGTTGAATCAACCTAGGGGACTGTGATTGAGCAATCAGTTAAACTTTTGGGTCTTTCATTTCTCAGCCCACATTGTGATTGGAATGTGGAACAGGTGTTCTGAAAATCTTTGACCTTTATTAATCACGGAAAGTCAACAGCAGCAGAGTTCCACAACCTTTTTCTCAGCAATACCTTGCCTTTTAACCACCCAACAGCAAAAATGTAGATATGCAGATGGTGCAGCTGAACTGGAGCCAATGGTATGACCAAGTGTGAATTGTGATGTCACCCATTGGTTTATGGCATTACAGATGTCCACATGTTGGTTTTTCAGCAGCGCTTGGTTTAAACTCGTATGTAGCAGGAAACAATAAACATTACACTAAAATATGTTTGTGAAATGATTTTATATAGAAATAGTCAACGCAGTAACAGAATCTAGATGCATATCTGATCAGCACTGCCTTGTTTGAAGTTTGATCTGAGTTTGATGTGTTGAGCCGGACGGACTCACTGAGATCGGATGACCTGTCATCATCAAGGTAGCCCCCCCCCCCCAGCATTATCCTGCTTATGATCTCTTTACTCTAAATTGACCATGCAGTTTACAAGTAATGCAATCATCATGCTGTATGGAAGGAGACTGAAACTAGATGAGCTGAGGACCATATAACTCATTTCAGGAAACTGTGTTACTGAGCCTCGATAGAATCAACGTGAGGATGGTATGTATGGATAGGTGAGTGTATATGAGATAGTGACTATCTACACCATTTTGATACAATTTCATGATACTGGGTTCACAATATGATTTCTGCATGTTGTTTTGAACGAAATGAGACTGAAGACAAATTATGAGATTCCTTTATTTTGAAAAATATATTTCAAAATATATTTTCTGTCCTGTCAACTATGGAAAAATTGCCTTGTGTCTATCTAATCTATTTTTTAACTATTATATCGAGTCCAACTCGAGCACAGTCGATTAAGAAAAAGAGACCCAAACAAGGTCCAAATCGACTCATCTTTTGTTCGCTAAGCTACCAAACACGAGGAACTGAACCCAAAGGGAGACTTGAAGGCAGAGTAGGTGTAGTTCAGATGACTCAATGGCAAAAGGGTGTTGGAACATAAACTTACAAGACCATAAGGCAGTAGTCCAAAACAGTCAAATCAAAATCAAAATGAGCAGGCCATTTAAATACCAATAAATTAAGTAGAAAGTCCATAGACTGAGAAAACCCCCTTTTAACACCAACAAGTGAGGGGAGCATAACTAGACATAGGTGAAACCAAACAGGGTGGAGCAGACGATCAAAACTGTAAGGAAACACACAAAAACAGGAAGTAAAGTCAAACAAGACACGTGAGGAAAGGTAAGTATTACAAAATAAAACAGGAAATAGCTAAACTAAACCCAAAACCATGACATAAAGTCAAAAGTAAGTGGCGACCTCTGCTGTATCACGATTTATTTTTCATCTCATCAATTTGAATCTTCGCATATTTGTGTTAAGATCTGGCTGTCTTGCCATATATGGTTCCATTCCTAGTTGGGAATAGTAACAAGTTAAAGAAGCTATAATTGAGATTCTTACAATGTATCACATGATAATGTGAAAAAAAAGGCAGCTCAACACTGCGTACACCATGGAAGGAGACCCACAGCATTTGTAGACATAAACTTGATTCAGCATTAAATTGAGACCGTTTCATCACCAGCTAAAAACTACTTGTAGTACATTGAAATAACTGCTGCAAATTCAAAAACAAAATCAAGTCAAATGTTAAAGCTACTAGGACTAAAGTAAAACAAACACAGCTGAACTGCTCAGCTTTTTAAGTGAATTGTGTGTTTAAATTTAGTTTACTGTGACTGCAGTTGTTCGTGTTGATCCATGGTACCATGGTGTAGCCTGGCCTAAAAAATCTGTCTGTCTGTAAAATGCAGATCTGCTTGTTTGCATGTTTTTGTTCCTGAGCTGGGGTTAGGAGAGGCTCATAAAAACCTTGTGCTGGGGCCTGTCATACCTTTAACAGTCGCCTTCATACTGCTCAGCAGCTAGCTTACTCCCTACAGATCTGACCTGCCAACTTGTGTTTAGTTTGAAGATAAAAGTTAGCATGTGTGGTAAAGATTATGAATTGGCCCTGACAAGTTCTACCAGTAATGACCAGGGACTCAGACTTTAAAACACTGTTTGTTCTCCAGGCTACTGTCACCCCTAGTATGGTTCAGTAGGAAGGATTCCTAATAATTTTAGTAAAAACTCTGTACCCTTTCCTGTAGTGCCACAAATCACAATTTCCACTTGTATAAAATAAATATCTAAATTTGTCTGAAAGATTGCAATGATGTTTCCCAAGCACACTCATGCTACCAAGAGGGTAGAAACACCTTTTACTAATGTTTGTTCACTAAACCCCTGCCCCAAACAATGACTATCTGGTCAAAGCAAACCATAACTACGCAGGCTTGACAAGCTTTGGGTTTCTGAACTTGCTAAGCAGTGTGCATGGGCCTCTACTTGATATCTAAAGAGTTTGAAGGGTGGTTCAAGGAATAGATTGAAGAAGTTTGTGAAAAAGATGTAAAACTGGAGTCACCAAATTCGTTACACTTGACAGATCTCAAAGATTAGTATCAGGCCAATCAAGGCATTATTTAACTGATTGCTACTAGCTGTATTGTGCTATATTGAGCTATATTGAGTCTGATTGAGTCTTTGTTTTACATCAGCTGTCACACAAGTGTTTTTACATAGACAAATGCTAAAGGGACTTAGTGTCGGCAAACACTCAATATTAAATGACTCGGATCAGTTGGGCGAGATAAACTTAATCAGGACATCCACATGAAGCATCAATTTGGACACTCAAAACAAAAGGTGAACTTTCCATACAAGATGTGTCATAACCTAACAGACAGATTACATACATATTAGTTTCTAAAGGCAAACTTTCAATTTTTAGTCCATCTCCTGCAACTGTAAGAATAGCAGAATCATCTAAAAGTTCACTCCAGTGCTTTCGCATTGTTAGGTGGAAGCCTTTGGGGGATTCTTAGCCACTGTGTTGTGTTTTCTGTGAAGTTACTGTTCGCTTTTGAGTGAGACGTGCTGGGAAATTGTGACTCAGATTCCTGACAGGAGCCAAACATAATTCACTTGTAATCTCCCCTTACAGAACGTGTCAGTAGAAACTCGCCGATGACGTGCTGACTGCAATAATACCTGACAGCACAGATCTGTACCTGTTTATGTCTGCTGCCTTCACAGTCGCACTGCAGCTTATGCAACAATCACAGTGTGATGCCAATGGTAGGGGTTCCTTCTAGTGTCAGAGCTGGCTCATTCATTCTGTCACAGAGTACAGTGTACCACAGGACAATACAGCATGACACACTACAGGGAATACAGTACAACAAAGACACTATTTGAGACTGAAGTCTACACTTGTTTTATGCCTCTGTACACCACCTGCTCAGCTGCAAACAGCAGACA
>NW_023339807.1:1617010-1617217 GCF_004916995.1 Morone saxatilis
GAGACAGATATTTCCCACAGGAGTAGGTGGACACCAAAACAATTAAAAAGAAAGTGAATACTGAAGTTACATTTATCAGGTAGCCAGAAAATCGACTCACGTGAAGCTAATGCTAATCAGCAGACAATTGTTTTCTAATTCAATTCAATTCCATTTTATTTGTATAGCGCCAATTCATAACAGAAGTTATCTCAGGACACTTTTCAA
>NW_023339807.1:1617317-1618156 GCF_004916995.1 Morone saxatilis
AAAAACTTAAGTATGGTAACAAAGTATATGTACTTCATACTTCCCACCTCTGCTCAGATAAAATGGCTTTTCTCCTCTACTCAAATACACACATACACAGCTCTATTACATAATGGTGGGAGGTATACAGCACAAAGCCTGACAGTAATTACAGTAACAGATTAGAATAAATCATACAGTCTGGCTGTGAGTTATTAGTAATGTTTAAATAATCAGTAGGTGCTTTCTTCCTTTCTCTTAGCAACTGACACTGACTGAATCTCCCTGTCTTCTTAAAGTCTATATATAGAACTAGTTTCCATGAGCAGATTCTCCGGGCGACATGTTTTATCAAAATAACAAGGACTTGTTTATATAGAATACATCTGCAAACTGCTCACTGCAGACACAAAATGTTCATACAGAACATAACTGCAAAACATTCATCGTCAAATAAATAAATTCATTTGGTTTCCTACAATAGCTGCCGCCTGGCACTTAAGGCAACTCTGGATTATTTTGGACTTTCTTGCTCTCTGTTACCTCAAGTGTTAGCACTGTCAAGACAGTTGGTTATCGATTGTGTGTCAGAGTACACCAAAGTTTAACTGTACATGTCGTTCAGCATGGATCTACTTTGCCTCAGAGCAAATTGTAGTGTGATTCCACTGGTTCCCCTTTATTTTCGTTCTAACGCCATAACGAGTATTACACATTACTCGTTACTTTAAGAAAAAGTAATGCATTACTTTTCTTAATTATTCCCTATAGAAAGCACTTAGTTACACTACTTATTACGTTACACATTATTCTGCAACATTGCCTGCATGTAATAGGAACTGCATTTAATGAGCCAAACT
>NW_023339807.1:1618298-1620872 GCF_004916995.1 Morone saxatilis
GATCTCCATCTCTGACCCCAACTTTCTTTCTGTGGGCCCAGCATGTGCTTGTTATGATACATAGACATTTTAGTTTTCAGAACCACAGTGCACAGCTTCCATACCTGCAGTATACTGCAGAAGACCTAAAATCAGTTTTCTGTTCAGCAGTAAAACAGCAGCTCAAGGTGAGTGTGTTCTTGATTGTCCATATGTAAGAGGTATAATTAGGTATCCCACATGCTGCTTAACAGCACACCTCAGCCTCATGAACTCCTGCATTACCATCTGAATACCAATGGCCATCTGCATTAATACCTGGTGCCTGTTTTCAGAGGACTATAATAGTTGGCAGCGATTGCTCCTGTCTTGTTAATAGCTACAAACCACACCAGGAATGTGGATTTACATATTCTATGTCTGAAACCTGTCTCTGTGAGTGAAGGCATTAAAATATGAAGACAGAAATAGAAAGGGAGAGACTAGAATAGAGACACAAACATGAGAGAGAGTGGTGCAAGCGATGCACCCAAGTCGCATTAGATCCTGTTAAATTCATTTTCGTCTGACCACACATTGTGTCCGTGCCCCGAGGCCTAGAAAGTACCCATTTTGCATATCAATTCAATACCTATAAGCCAGGACCAGGGCTAGACCCCCTACATACTGCAAGCAGGCCACTCATTACGGCCCTCTGTATTACAGGGCACAACCTCTGGCATACTGTCACAGCAATCTGCCCGGCACACCCATAAATCAACTCTAACTATGCCCCTATTATCAGCTCATGTCAATGAGAACAGACAAGGCATGGACTTCAAAGACTATGGTATAAATGTATATCGGATTCATTGGAGATGGGAGTCCAAATGAAGGGGGCGGGGGTTTACTAGATCACAGACGCTGCTGCTCTCAGCTCGGAGATAATTCACTTAATATGCGTTGTTCTGTCTTATTTCCTTCAGCTCCCTCGCCCGCATCAGCTTGGCCTAGTTTGACTGTAGCAGCAACAGTGTTAACCTCTCCATTCCTATTCATTCCTTCCACTGTGTTGAACTTCGGGGGTTACAGAAATGGGTCAAGCAGTTAATTGGAGTCTGTATCAAATTGAAGTGAAATTTGAAGCTGAGGTATCGCAAGGGCTGTTTACAATCACTCCAGCCTCTTCGAAGAGGTATTTATGGCAGAGCCCGGTTTACAGAGACAACTGTTTTTAGAGTATTGTGCGTTTGCCAAAGCATGGCTATATTTTCTTTTTGTTATTGCTTTCATTGCTTTAGGCTAGTCCAACTTTCTGTTTCTCTTTGCTTTTTCTGTTGAGTTACAAATGGAAGTTCTCAGTGTTTGATTAATGACATGTCATCTTCTATCTTTATGGTTCAGTCGCATCCAGACGAGGCGAAACCAGAAAACATCTCCTCAAATTAGTTGTATGCAACTAACACTAAAAGTCCTCATCAGGGGCCACAGCCCATCCAGTCAGTGTCGACCTGCCTCATTGGTCATCGTAGTGCTGCATCATTGGGCCTCAGCCAAGCAGGTGTCACGCCGGCCTTTGGGGGACTCTGTTCATGGTCCAGCAGAGCTGCTCTGTCTGCTGCAAATTGACAAGCTGTGAGTGTTGTGTTAGGTCCCTGAATAAATCCCCATTAGGCCTGGATGCTACCTGTGCGACTCTGTTTTTGACTCACTTATTGTGCGCTGGCTTCAAAACAATATCAGTCTAATTTGGGATTATGAGCACTAATCTAAGATGCAGGTTCCTAAATGTAAATCTAGTGTCATCTGCATCCATAGGGCCCTGTGTCTAATACAGACTACTAGGTCAATAGTCATTGAAGAGGCTCTCTGTTGAGCAGCAAGCTGCCAGAACAGGAACAGGGTATATTTCTGCCACCATCTATACCCTTATTACACTCATTACAATTAGTAGTGCCCACTCTATAGCTAAAGCCCTACTTACTGACGGCAAATTACAGATTAACAAAATGTTAGCGCCAATTAGATTCTCATTTCATTAAAAGTGCCATATTTTTAGGGTTAGCAAGGGTTAGTAACAGTTTTACAGTGGTCTATTAAGATGTTGTATTATGTATAGCTCTCTGCTTTGGATTTAATGTAATTAAATTAAACTACTTGGTGTACTCTCCAATACCTCTTTTCTATCACTATATAGAATGAATTTATTTTGATTTCAGATGTATCTCTCTTACTTCTTATTTAATTTGCTTTGGCTTTATCCTTACTTAGTCTGTCTCTTGTGTTGCTGTAATTCCCCCACTAAGGACCAATAAGTATGATCACACAAAAAGACCACAAAATGGTTTATGGTTTACTTTATCTCCAGTGTTGGATCAGTTACTGAATACAAATAACATGGCAATTTTTGTAATTAGCAACCTCATTAATTGGATTAGAAACGAAATTAAATTCAATCTGAATACTTTTGGTATTATTTCATAATCACACATATTATTGCACTAAAGAAATATCTAGTTTGAGTTCCACAAATATTATATATTTTTTCTTTTTAAACATCTCACAACATTTTCAAAGCAAATAAAATTCATTTTGCATATTCAGCATTTACAGTTG
>NW_023339807.1:1620887-1623269 GCF_004916995.1 Morone saxatilis
CTGAATGTCTTCTGTGATTATGTAACCATTTTCCTGTTGAAAACCATTGTTAATGTGAGCATGGTTGTTAGCCATCACTGACAAACCCTTGATGCCTTGATGCCGTGCGTGGCAAATGATGATGTGGAACACATAAACAATAGAATAATTTAAGAACTCTAATTTCAGTGTGTCCTTCTGACTTCTGGTGGAAGTAGGGTCAAATCCTATTATTTTTTGTTTCTGAAGGAGACAGTAAATTGGGTTTATCGCAGCTAGCTTGAGACATGACCTGACTCTTAAAAATGAGAACTTGTGTCATATATTTCCCCCCATCTTGATTACTGCAATTCACTGTTCACCACCCTGAGTTGCTCTTCAGTGTCTCGGCTCCAGTTGGTCCAGAATGCGGCCGCTAGACTTCTACTAACACTAGTCGTAGGTCACACATCAGTCCAGTGTTTGCTAATCTACCTTGTTTACCCATTAAATAGACAATTGATTAGAACAAATTAAGTAGAATTGATTAAAAAAGATTTTAATCACATATAAAGCACTACATGGGATGACTCCATCTTATATTTCTGAACTACTGTGTTTTCCAACCTTGGAGAGATCTTTGATGTCAACTGACCAAGGCTTCTGGTTGGCCAAAAATCTAGGCTTATAACCAAAGTTGACAGATTTTAGTGTACAGTTTATGCAATAGGAGAACATGTGTGACCATGCAATGGCCATAATGCTGAACTCAAGGCCTTAAAATGGTACTCCACAACCCAGTGGGTGACATCATGATAGTAGGGCATTCTAAACACTTAAAAATAAACAATTAGGGACACTTTAAGATGAAATTTTATGGTATCATACTGTAAGCCAATTAAGTAAAGTGGAGGAAACTGTTGATGAGTTGTTGTGGGGAGGCTCTCTTGTTTGTTAGTGGGCTTGTAAAATGTCAGATACTGACATTCAAAGGTCATCTGAGCATGTCAGCACATTTGATTTGAGATTAACATACTGCATGGTCTCTAGTTGATGTGGAGCTGCAAGAGCTGGAGAACAATGTCAATCAAACATCTGACCTCTTTAACATCACTGTATCACCAAAAGCCTTGTCTGTCCAACGCACTCATTTATAAATACCATTTATATATGCAACCTGAGGACTGGAGCAGTGAGAAGTGAGAAGTAGAAGGGAATTGTGTAGAGTAGACTATACTTTTTATGTACCCAGTCTATTTGATTGGAAGAAACCTAATAGGAAGTGAAGAGAGTGAAGCTGTAATACTGTGTGGGAAATGTGCGGGTCCCTGTGGTGCTGAGTTTGAGCAGCTTTCCCTGACACATTTGCCTCGACTACTTAAACACTATTCTCAGAATCCCACCTCACCTGGGAGTGTTGGCCTTCCCTGCGGGGAGTGATTGGCTTTTAAATGAGATGCCAGAATCCTCACCTTATTGGAGAAAATAGACCACACATGTTCTGGAGGAGAGGGCTTTGACAACGTTAAGAAGACTGTGCATTTCTGCTGTTTTATGCAGTCTGAATGTTGTGCTGGCATCACACTGGAGGTCATTCAAGGTGATCAGGATTCTAAATGTGCAAATTTATACTGTACACTATATACTGCCCTCAAAAAATCCACAAAAGGACAGGAAAAAGAACTGTCTATGGCATTTTGCTACTTTCTGCTAAAAAATCCCACATTGCAAATAATAATAAGGCAAAAATGTTTACTATAGAGTGAACTACTGAATATATATAATATATAGAGTAGTGAATGAATGAACAAGTGAGTGATTTTAGACACAGCCGTGCAATGTGTTGTCATCTGATGTCAGTTGGACGAGTCATAAATAGTGCTTATGTTTGTATCTTGAACAGTTGTATAGAAAGGTAACACACACACACACACAGGGGTGGATAGTAATGCATTACAAGTAACCCACATTAATAAAAAAGTGAGCACTAACACAGTAACTATTTTAGCATAGCTGAAATGACCTAAGGATGTAGCAAATGATTGTGTGCTGCTGGGAGGTGCTAAAGCCTCCACAGCATCAGTAATGAACCAGCCAACACCAGAGATGCCTTTCTGAGGCTCTATAAAACCTTCCATTTGTGAAAAAAGCCATGGTTTTATAAGACTGGGCTTTACTGGAACAATGAATTTAGAGGTCACAATAAGGATACACTGTCAGTTGGCGATTCACTCATCTGCAGTACATTTGAGTTAAATGGCAGAAAAACAAGATATAAAGCCTTCCTCAAGCTGGTTTTATGCTCCTCTTGCAGCAGTCCAGCCATAGATGCACAGGGTCAAAGTAAAGTATGTATATATAGCACCTGATAGTATATATTAGTGCAGTAGGGATGTCCCCATCAAGATGTTTTTGCTTCACTTT
>NW_023339807.1:1623286-1623530 GCF_004916995.1 Morone saxatilis
CCATCTTTATATATGTCAGTGGTTTTAACTATTTTGGTTAATTAACTTTTTTTTAACACAGTTTATTCAAGATTTGTGCCATGAAAGTCTCACACCTTCTGAAGACTTGTGGCATTTCTTTCTCCAGCAAAGGTTATAGAAATGTGAATAAATGAGTTATAACTCCTCCACTTTGGACTTTTGGTGTCTCCCATTCCTCAAAAGACAGCATGTTGACACAGTTTGCAAATGATCAACAGGAAAA
>NW_023339807.1:1623538-1623750 GCF_004916995.1 Morone saxatilis
AAAATTAGCATGTTCAAGAGAGTCTTGTCTTTTGTCTAGCGGAGACACTATTTTCCTGGACATTTGTGGGGATTTAAAGAAAATCAAGTGATCTTAAAAGGTCCAGTGTTTTAGGAGGAACATTGAGGAGGATCTATTGTCAGAAATGGAATATAATATTCATAGGTATGTTTTTATTAGTGTATAATCACCTGAATAGTCTCTTTTTGGGC
>NW_023339807.1:1623850-1632297 GCF_004916995.1 Morone saxatilis
TAACTAACCTTTCATACTATTCAATTCAATTCAATTCAATTTTATTTGTATAGCGCCAATTCCTAACAGAAGTTATCTCAGGACACTTTGTAAATAATGTTATAAGGAGTTCGGTCTAGACCTGCTCTATTTGAAGAGACCCAACAGTACCACCATGAGCAAGCACTTGGCGACGGGGCAAGAAAACATACTGCCTTTATAAAAGGCAGAAACCTAGGACAGACCATTCGGCTCTAATCTCCATCAGATGCTCAATATAGATAATGTTCATTGTCTCCATTATATGTAAGTATATTACAGGGAAAACTGATGATTTTGAATTTTTCAGGTGTTTGCAAGTAATAGAGCTAGAATTGTAAAATTTGTCCTGAGGCTGGTACCAGATCAAGAACAATGTGGCCTATAAAATCACAAGGATTCATCCTCTTGGGAACATGAATGTGCTCGGCAAATGCCATTGCAGTCTTGTTATGTAATTAGATGAGATTGCATGCAAAGATAATATTTTTAATAATGTGGTTTCAGTGTACCTGCATATGAAGGTCTTCCTTTTAGCAATGTTGCCGTCTACCCAAATCTCAGCATATAACTTGGTAGGTACAACCAAGGTATCTCATTATTATTAATAAAATGATGGCCAAAAGAACAAAAATTAAACTCAAGTTGGGTGCAAGCAGAATTGCACATTATGAATTTTTGCCTTTATAGCAGTGCTATAGGATGGTTCAGGTCATCAAAAAAGAAATAATCTATTAAGGACCATGAATACCAAATTGAAGGGCAATTTGCAGGGTAGTTGTGGAGATATCTTACTATTATAACTTAGTCTAACTTTCAAAGTGATGAGACAAGAGTTTTGACATTCTCAGATATGCTCCTTTAGTGAAAGAAAAACTGTGCACACTTAAGCTTGTGATACACAACAAGAGGTAATGCTAACGACGTCCCAAACATAGCCTACCATAGACCACCTTTGTTGAGTCCAAGACAAGTCCAACACCAGGAGTAGTCGAGTCAAGACAAAGAGGTTTGAGTCCAAGACAAGACCAAGTCCAAATGAGAATACAAAAAAAGAAGAATGCTCTTACCATTGCCAATGAGATGAGTTTTGGCAGCCAGGCATACGTTTGCCAGTGCCCATTATAACCAATACATGTTTTCTGAACAAGCAACCGTCATCAAGGGTTTTGTTTCGAAGGAGGACTTGAGGAAAAATAAAACCTATATTGCTGGAGACTAACTAGAATATTTGGTGAGACTAATGGCCAAGTCCAAGTGCAGATACCAACAAGTCCAAGACAAGTCTGAGTCAATAGAAAAAAACGTCTCTACAGCACTGCTTTAAATACAACATAAGGCATTTGGCCTCTAAATTAGCTTCTGTACTTATTTCTTCACAAATCACAAATAAAATACTCAAATACATTTTTTTTATCTCAATATTTTCCACAGGCACTGTTTTACATGGATTATTAACTTATTAACAACCCCCCTAAAATTAAGCATCAGTTTCATCAAAATAAAGTCCGAAAACTGTGGACCATAGCGTTGGACCGACTGACATCATCCTTAGGAACACCTCTCTAGTAGATAAATAGTCGCTGTACTTTTATTTCCTACACCATGGCACAGTCAATGTTGCTTTTGTGCTTAAATCAGGCAAAGTAATGGTGAGCAAAACCCCAGGGGGAAAGAGAGGCAGGTTTCATTCACAGAGAGAGGTAAATAAAGGTCACGTCTAATCAAACATATGAAAGGCCTGTGAGTGTGGGAGAGATGTCTGCTGTATTCACTGCCTGTGTCTTTCAAGGAAAAGCTTTGCCTTCCCACAAACACAGTTCTTTTTTGCAGATTTGAGAGCATTAAATGAGCCGCTGTGGCAGGAGATGAAGGCACAGGAAATAACAGCAAGAAATGTCTTTGGCTCTTACAAACACACTGGTATGTACGTATACAAACAAGCATATAGCCACAAACAAAAACACATTCCATCTGTTACTCTGCGTACTTCTGCGCAACCTTACATTCTCAGTCAAGAAAACAATGCTTGTTTTCAAGTGCAGCTGCAGAAAAGTAAACTAGGGCGTTTGTGGGATTTGATGGGAAAGTTGGGTTGGGGTGAAAGAGAACTATATTAATGTGAATGAGTTCTATGTGACTGAGGCTGGTTTTAAAAGAGGGGAGGGTCAATTGGAAGTAGTCTATCACACATGAATCTGGAGGGGAGGCGAGCACAGAGCATAGTGACAGATAGACAATGGTGTGAGAGTGACAAGAGTTCAAGAGGCAGGAAGGTCTGATTAACTGGTAGGCTGGTCTGGAATGAGACAGAATAGATACAATGATGTCAGTTAATAAAGGAGGCGGAGGAGGAAGGGGAAGGACGGAGAGGTGGTTATTAAGGATATAAAAACACAAATAATGAGGTCTGAATAGTCAGAATGAGTTTGATAAGATGTAAACAAGAGTCAGGGTCAAATATGGTGCACATCTTGTTTAAATAGAGCTAGATCATCAAATGCACTGTAACATAATGGCCTATAGTGGAGGCTCAGAGGAGCTAAATAGATTTAGCCCAAACTCAGCAGCGCAAGCACATTTTCTACCGCTCTCACCAGAAGCAAGTGAGGCTTTTTACAGCTGTCTTTATCAGGGATTTTACGCTTACAAAATGGCCAGCTCAGCAAAGGACAGAAATGGGGGAGAGGGACAAAAGAAAAGTGGAAAGAAAAATAACAGTGGAGAGGCTGACTGAGGATGGCACAGCGCAGTCTGACTGCTTGAACCATACAGATGGATGTAAAGATAAGTGGAGATGAAGAAACAGTTTAGTTGTAAATTCTGGTACTTATATTCAGCAGCTGTATTTGATTGACACAGCGTACATAGTTACATTTATTATATTCAGTTTCTGCCAATAAATCCTCCTGATTGTTGTACACTAGGGCTCACGAAAATTACATCCTATGTCCTTAACTAAACACTATCTTGAGATACTAAGTCATCATTTTGAGATTCTGTGACGGCCCCTGCCTAATATGCTGATGTAGTGGACAATTTATTGTTTTCCCTGTGTGTCCTTGAAGGTACCATCAGAAGCCAGCAGCCTGGGTCAGGTGCTCTTATAGGATAAAACCACAGCCCCGCTTTGCTCTGGCTCTCTCTCTCATCTGGCTCCATCCCCGCCAGCAGCAGCACCAGCATTTTCATCCTTTGTTTGACTTCTGTTTGGTTTCCACTTCACAACATTTACACCTCATACTGCTCACACATTCACACTACTGATGTTACTGACTGACACACTCCACATTTATAGTTATTATCTCAGTTGTTAAATTTACTGTAATTCATCGGCATCTCTCGTCTATCTCCGTATTTGTCATTGCCTAGGAGCCAGGTTATGACAAACTGGGAGCTCGTACAGCTGTGTTTTTCACATTTGTGCCGTGACCATTGGGTAAGATTTGTAAATGTGGTTTTTGGTACCTAGTCATGCGGTTTGGTGTTTGGAGCTTTTGGGACAATTACATGGTAAAAATGTGATTGTTTGTAGCTTACATTTTGTGGGGTTTTCCAAGTATAGGTTTTCTTCAAGACTAACAACTAAAGAATTTGGTGCGCGCTTGTGCAAAGTTTGTCGTGAGTGCTCAGGTATGGATCCTTTGTCCTCTTGTATTTATTTTTTGTATGTATTTTGGGGGTTTTGTCGCCTTTTATCTATAGTGACAGTTGTAAGGGGACAGGAAAAAGGGGTGAGAGAGAGGGGACGACACGCAGCAAAGGACACAGGACACAGGTTGGAGTCCAACCCGTGGCCCCTACATACCAGGACTCAGTCTTGGTATGTGGGGCTCCAGCTCTACCAGGTGAGCTACCAGGGTGACCCAGACAATTCTAGGTCATTATTTTGACATACTAAATAATTATTTTAAGAAAGTTGCTCATTGTAATGACTTCCACGATCCTTTCACTTTTTAATCACATTGGCAGTAATGGGCTTCCATATGTTTCACTCAGTTACAGTAGGAACCTTCTGAAGGAAAAAAGACTACTCAAACACAGCCTTCTTAAATGAAGAACTACAGTGTTCTGAATGAAGTGAGTATTTATTGTTGAAATGTGATAATTGTTAACTCAGTCTGAGAGCTGTGTGTTCCCAAAATACTATCTTGAGGGAAATTGTTATACATCCTGAAAATCAAAGCCAGTGGCCACACACCTGATCTACCATCCTGGTCGGAGACCTGCTAGGGACTCAACAATCCCCCTTTGACTGTCAGCATAAACGTTTCCTCCATTCTTTTATTCCTTGCTGGGCCACTTTTCCCGTCTTTCTAGTGGATGTGATGGTTCCATCAAAATGCGTGCCCAATTTGTCTGTCCATCTGTCATCCATCTGTGTGTCAAATATGAAACTGCAGCTGATACCTCACCACCATCTGATTAAGATGAGAGTTGGCGGGATGGTGCATTTCTTCACCGCAGTCCAACTTTGAAAAGTTACAATGATGAAAGAGCTACGGGAATATTTAAAAGCGACATTTGAATGCCAAACATGATGTCACAGATGACACTGGAGGAATTATGTGTTTTGTATTCTGGCCTTTAAAAAATCACACCAATTGGTCTGATTTACAGGAACTGTTAGTAAAGGTCAAACCTTTTTAGGTAATGTAATGTTTTCAGTTTTTTGTTGTAACTGTTCAGTTTCAATTATAATTTTTAACAGGCTGGTGTGTAAAGTGATGCCTTTTGTGTCAGTCAAAAGTGTGTGAAGTGAAAAGTGTGTGAGTGAACAACTTTTGCATATTTATAGATTATGGAATTTCTAATAAGGTAGAAGGAGGAGATGACTTTTTACTTTAATGCAGAAAAAACACATCAGACACAAATTATTGTTCTAGCAGACTATTTGTATGTATGTCTTTATACATGTCTAGAGCAGATCTTTAAACTAAATAAGCTATTGTAAGAAGAGTTATAACAAATTTTACTTTTAGGTATACGATAAAAATATGGTCGAGACATAATAGTCTCATTTCATGGTTATCCAGGTGGAAGATGTAGCAGTGTTTTGTTGGCAAAGACGGACTCACTTTAACATATACTAATCTTATTTATTTTTATGCTGAGCTAGTGGTATAGCTTTACATATGGCAATATCTGTCTGCCATCAATTTGCCCTTAGTCCATCCCTTCATTGGTCGGTCAGTTCAGTGCTATAGGTCAAATTTAAATGTGTTAATGTAAATCTACAATATATCACGAGTGTTCCAACATTCCTTATTATTGCATGCCAAATGTAGTGGTCAAGCTCAAAGTATCAAGGCTGCTACTGTACAGGGAATAAACCCTTTGGAGTAAATAAACCATTCTGAGACAATCAGATGCAGCATTTTCTGTCCCACTAGTGGTTAAGATCTAAGAACAGCAAAGCTCTAAGTTTCATTCATGTGACATTTGTATTTTCTGTTATGTAAGTCAACACAGCTTAAAAAGTGACTGTACACTTTGTCTTTTTCATGAACACTATATCTGAAAACAAGTTTTTTAGCAATTAATGTATGTTCGAAAAGCAGAGAGCAGCCACAGAAGCAATAATTGTTTTTACCCTGTTATCTGGAGATCACAAGTTAATTATCTTGGGTTATCTCGGGTTACCATAGCTTCTTATCTCAGGAAAACAAATGGCTTTGGACCTTTGTTTTCTCAATTCTTCTTGCTATCATGAAAAAAATATTATTAACCTGAGATAAGGAGATACTACTCGGAATAATTGCAGCCATGGCCATTCTTGGCTTCCATAGAGCAATTGTCCCTTCTTAAGTCCCGCCCATTTCAACTCACAGCTCTAATAACAGATGAGCAAGCCTCGGTCAACTTTCTCCTTTCCTGTACTTAGAAATGCTATGTGCTAGGCTAATCAATGTTGAAAAGACAACCACATTGTGAAGATGGTCTAAATATAAAAGTGAAATATTGTCACATCTAAGGTGAAAGTTAGTAAAAGCTAAATAAATAATGAAATATTGTACCTTTTCTCAGACCTGGCAGTGAGATAAGAATGTAACAAATACATTCACAGACAAAGATCATCTTAACACAAACTGAATGAAAAAACAACAACAGCTGAAACAATGACTGTATCAGAATATGTTTTGCACAGTTTTTCAAACAGGAGATCTATTCTCTCACAGTTGATCAGCAGCTCTCTATAATGCGATCCCCAGTGCTGTGTATCTACAGTGTTTGATTAATTAGCCCACAATGGGGACGGATAGACAGACAAAGAGGAATGTGTTGCCAGGTGCTGCACGCCGAAAACCTCCTCTGATAGCAACATTATTGGAGATTCCAAAGAAACAGACTGGAGTGAGAAGACAGAGAAATGTGCGGAACAAAAAGAGACGAGTCTGGGGAGAGAATCCCAAAAGCCTGAGATCTGCTGCCTCATTGGCAGCTTAATGGTGTGTGTCATAAATGGTGTCACCACCTCATCTCCTCTTCCCCACCAAACCATCTCTACACACCCTCCAGCCCCCACCGCACCCTGTTCTCATCTGTCTCCACACAATTCCCTCCTTCCCTGCTGCCTAGCTCTCTATCCTGAGCCTGGCAGATAATATTTCCAGTCCCACAGCAGAAGATCCTATCTCCTTCTGCTCAGCACCTGCAAGCATTAGCCAAGATTTACACTTTTTGTTTGGGAGAAAAACTGAAAATCTGTCCCTAGCCACTCAAGTCACCAATTTATAAAATGTCTGAAAATGTCAGTTTACAGGCACACTTGCGCATGAAAACAACAATGTAAGCTAGCACTTTAAAGCGGAGTAAATGGTATAAAGGTCAGAAGGACTGATATAAGAGGGCGGATATCCATAAGGACCTGCACACTACTCCAAACTTTATTCTCAAACAAAATCCCTCTTTTCTGTCCTGTTTGTGGCGATGATGGACACAGCTGTAACAAATGAGTCACACCTGCAAAGTGCTGCCTCCTGTGGGCGGGAGCATGAATCACCCATCAACCTGCCTCCGCACAGGGAGACAACTGTCCTGTGATCTGACTGGAAGATATTTGCAGCCAGAGACTGAGAGTAAGTTTGGAATGCAGTGGCAGGTGGTGACTGACACAAGGTCTTTGAAGGCCAATACTGATATATTTCAGATTTTTAAACACGCAGTAAGTATAAATGAATGAATGAATAAAGTCTTAAAGTTTAAGACTAAAAATAAAAGCAATCAGAGTTTGCATTTCGATGCAGGGCCTGATGGCACAGTTTTAAAGTTAGGAAAGTAAAGGTGCTCTTTTTCTGTGTAGACAATGATACTGCATTGAAATGGCAGTTTGAGCAATGTGTATAATATCAATTTTGAAGGACCAGTGTGTAGGATGTAGAAGCAGTTAAGTTACAGATTGCAAATGTAACACTGTCTGGTCAACCATTTATGATATCTACGTTTATGTCCTGTGGGTAGCGACTCAGGAGCAAATGACAGACAGCTAATAAGGGATTCCCTCAGTTCAGGTGTGTGTGTAGGTGTAGGTGTGTGTGTCTGTGTAGGCGTGTCTGTCTGTCTGTCTGTCTGTCTGTCTGTCTGTTTGTAAGATTGTTATCACTCCAGGGATGGTAGCAAAGTAGACTGGATAATCTTCCCGCACCCCTGGTATGGATCCTGACTCACCAATCTCAGACTGAAAAATGTGTGCAGTATTACTAATCAAAGACTGCTCATGTTTACATCCTCATTCATAGCAAAACAGAAAAGAAAACCCATTCTACACTCATATGGCTACCTCCGATTGGTTTATAATATTTATAAGGTACAGAAGCGTAACAAAATGGTGCAGTGGTTTGAAAAGGTAACACAATATTGACGTTTACGTTTGGCTAATCAGATTATCAAAATAATCCTCCGGTCTCACAGACAACCAAATGGTAAAAAGTAAAGTTATCTTAGGGGTGTCCTAACAACAACAAACAACAACAAAACAGCACTGATAGAAACTCTTAAGATGTTTCTATAATACTTTCTCTGCCTTTTTTTCCTCTCTCCCGTACAGTCAGAAACGCTGGCACTACACTGTGTCATAGCGCCCTCTAGTGACCATTTGTGGAACCACCAGAATGCTGAATGAACTCTACTGGTCAGCTGATGTGAGTTACACAACCAGCTGAATAAATCTCGCCAGTTTGGTTTGGCTTGGTTTTGATTCCTTCTGGGCTACTGTAGAAACATGGTGGTTCAACATGGCGTACTCCGTAGAAGAGAACTGTAGATAAAAACGGCTCATTTTGAGTTAATGAAAACACAACAACTCCTATATTTAGGTGATTATACACTAATGAAAACATACCTATGAATACTATATTTAATTTCTTATAATAGATCCTCCTAAATGTTACACACTGGACCTTTAACTGGCGGCTGTGGCTCAGAGGCAG
>NW_023339807.1:1632397-1635472 GCF_004916995.1 Morone saxatilis
AAGTGTATAGATCCTTCTCTCTCTGCTGTGTGATCGCGCTCAGAGCAGAGTCATTAGTCACCAGCTCAGCCATGCACTAGTGAGGATGTTTCAAAATTAGAAACATTTACATGAGATGATTGACAATGTCGCCGCTCGTGTTTTGTCTGTGCTGCATATTCATGCAAATTGGCATTATCTGATGGCAGACTCAATCCATTAACACCTGCAAAACTGCACAGCAGCTCATTATTGTGTGCTGTTCCCAGAGACTGCAGTTCTATTGAGCATTTACGGGATCTTTATGAGTCCATTTTTCTCTCACAGCTCGAGTCCTGGTGTCTTAGAGTGACCTTAAGGTCCTCTCTCAAATGCATGTACAGTTACATTTGATTAGAAGTATTGATCTGGGTTTTATTGTTGTTGCACAACGTAGTAATGGTGGTGTGAAGCATAGGCAGAATGACTGAGTGGTAGTATTGTGGCAGTCTTATCAACCAGAACAAAAGTCAAGCTGGTGCAAAATCCATAAGCGGATCTTACTCAGAACAAGCTTTCAGCAGTGCATATCTGGATTGATTAATCATTAGGGATCAATATCTTTTGATGCAGTGTTGAGTTTCCTCGTCACTCTCAGTCATTTGTCATTATTTTCAGCCTGGCTGTGGCAGTGCCTCAGGAGCTTACACCCAGTAAAAATAAAACAGCTGATGAAGGTGATTCAGGCCTGCCTTATGTGGTTCAATGCAGATTGAATCTGACTGGATGGGTCAAGTGGGTCAAACGCCAGTCTTTATTTTAGCTGTATTGACTGAGACATCTGGTGAAGCACAGATGTTTTTTGAACACTGAAACACAGATTAGTCATTGTGGACATGATTCATGTAAGGATTGTGTGAAAACGCAGGAATAACAAACTGTTTACAGTTTAACTCCGGGGCCTGAATCCCATATTTCTTGGTTGTTGTAATTTGCTAACTGTGCAGAACTGGAGCAAACTGCTCATTGGTGAGTACTCCACCAATTTCGAAAACATTGTCATTGAGACATTGTCTTTTTACTTTACCTTCTTCCTTGTCAAAACCTCAGGCCTACATTACCCACAGTGCAACTCGATCGCAGACACTTGTCCAATATTCAATTGTTATACAATACTGGCTAAAGTAGCCTTGAGTCTATAGCCTCCAGCAGAGATTTGTTTCATTTTCAAACTTGTTGTTTTCAGCCCAGATCGACGGTGACTCATATTACATCATTGTAAGGCAATTTATCAGACAAATGATGACCATGTGGGTGACCATATTTTCCAACCACCAATTTTTAGCCCCTTAAGTCTACTGCACCTTCATGCATTCACATTTGGGATGTACCCATACACTTCACAATAAGATTGATGACAAATGACAAAAAAAGATTCCTTTATTTCTCAGACAAAAATTATATTTTCTTCATTAAATTAAATATTTTTTTATTTCTACGATAGTGTATACATTATGCAAAACAATGCACATTTCCTTTTCCTTGTGAAAGCTGCCTCCAGTAGCTGATTTCCTGTCAGCTGAAAAGTACAAACTCTTATTTCCTACAGTGCATTTAAAATGTGTAATTACTCAGTCATCTTTTCCACTTTTCCAACTGCTGTGAAGTACGTGGACTTCCACCACCATCCATGATTCCGTCTTTGAGAGTGGAATCCAGTGAAACATTCAAGAATAAAGTCAAGAATTCAGTCTGTCTATGCTTTTGCACAGTGATCCCCTCTTCAATCTTCCTCCATCCATTAAACCTCCCTGAGCTCTTTGGCTCCATTTTCTGGATGATGAGTAATAATCCCCTGATTGGCTTGAATTTACAGGCAAACTTCCTGTCCCTGCGGGTGTCCGGTTTCACGACTGTCATCCGTAGTACCTCCCTCCTTCATCCCTGCAGCGCGTCAGTCATCCATTGAACACTGCATACTTCTGTTTTTATATAAAATGGAAAGGGGAGAAAAATCTCAAAAAATAGATGTTGATGACCAGCCAATACATCAAGGTAGATAGATATTTATAGGGAATACTTTTGTACTGTCTGTCTTGCCTGCTACAAACCATTCTGTATCTATTTTGTGTAGCAGTTTGTACTCCTCAGAAAGGCGCTATACAAGTACAGGTCCATTTACCATTTACCATTTATTCATGGTGCCATTCCAAGGATCAAGGCTGTCTTGGTTAGAGTTGGGCCTCAGATGTGTTATGACTACTGTTTATCAGACATTAGCCGTCACCAACAGATATTCTTGGGGAAAAAGGCCACATTCTTGTAGGAGACATATTATTGAGTGATTTTCTTTGTTCTAGTCAGTTGATTCTCGAGATAACATTTGCTTGCATTCTGTGTTGATGCGAATAAATCCTGCATGTAAAGTAAATCAGTCAATTCTCTTTGCTTTCTGCGAGTCTGTCACCATTCTGGGTACCTCCAGTGGGATTTTGTGGTCTCTCACTGAAGTCAGATAGCTAAAAGTTTAATTCCAATAGACATCAATTAAGGTGCATTGAGAAAAGGGACCTCCCTCACCAAGGAGGCAGCTCACTGAGGAGTGATGGTTAAAATCTGTAATTCTGGAAACATACCTGTAGAATGCAGTCCTGATTGGCAGGAAATATTAATTAACTTGAAACGGTTTTGACACTATTATGCAGTTGCACTGTTATTATACATGTGACACCTCGTTAACACTGCAGGTCACAGAATTCTGGGGCCAGCCAAACAAACTATTGTCATTTTAATAAAGAAATCAAGCAAAAACTGGCCTTTTTCCATCATTCTGTGAGCAGCCGTGATCTGATTTTATGCTGCAGCACATGGCTTGAGTGTGTGAACAGGGACAGTGAAAGTAGTTGGTTAACATTACCTCGCTGAGAAGTTGTGTGGCTTGTTGCCAGCAACTCTGTGGCCGCTTCTTCTTGTTCCATTACTCCTTGCAATATTTCAAACTGTTTCACTGTCAAATAATGTTTTGCAGACATTTATTAATTACACATTGCAATTTCTGTGTCTACTAATTCATTATAAAAACATCATGTTTTGCCAGTTAAATGGTAAATGGACCTG
>NW_023339807.1:1635497-1648959 GCF_004916995.1 Morone saxatilis
TGGGGGTCGATGCGGAGGTGGTCAGGACTTATCAAAATATCTGGGGCTGAGGCCTTGGGATGACAGGGGCGGGACTGGAAACGAAAACATGGGACACTTCCACAGGAAAGGGCAGAGCCGTCTGTAACTTCCTGAGAAAGGCTTGGGGTCCTTCAACATCCGTAAAAAACTGCTGAGATGTTTTACCAGTCTGCTGGTGCGGCGTCGTTTTCTATTTGCTGTGTTTGCTGGGGGGGAAGGAGCAAGACTGGTGAGGAGAGCTGGCTCACGTGGTGGGCACAGAGCTGGACTCTCTCTGGTGACAGGTGGCAAAAGAGGGCCCGGGAGAAACTGCTGTCCATTCTGGGAAACACCCACCACCCTCTACACAACCCTTCAACCAGGGCAGAGGAAGTGTGTTCATGGCAGACTGCTGTCCCAAATCCAGCTCCCAGCCACAGACTTAAAAACTCTTTCGTCCCCTGGCCATTCCAGGACTGTACAACCTTCTTAGTCAAGCAGGGAGGACAAAAGACAATGGGACAATTCCTTTCCGTTTTAATCTTGAATGTTAATTTCAATTTGATGGTATGTTTAATGTATGGTCTAATGTATGTATGTATCTAAGTGTATGGCTGTTACTGGAGCTTGAAATTTTCCCTTGGGATAAATTAAAGTATCTATCGTATCTATATCTATCTATCTATCTATGTTGCTCACAGTACGGTATTCAGACCTTGGTATGTCATAGGGCACTGGAGATAATGCTGAGAGAAAGGTGTAGCATAATGCAGAAAAGATACAATGCAATACACCACTTCCCTGATGAGATTTTGGCTTGGCTTGTTTGGCAATGCAAAGTGTTTTTATTGACTCATCAAAGACGTATCCTAGGCTCTGTGAGAAAGCTATTAGGCTGGTCAACAATGGCAGCCTGTACTGAAAGCTGAGGGCTGAATAAGAATGAGAGCGGGTCTGTCTGAATGCCAGCTGAACAGCTGAGGCGCTGCGACCTCATTTGGAGTGTGAACCCTTGAACGGCCCATTCCTGTCAGTATTCAGCACTTGTGTGAAGCAACGTCTACTAGCCCATCACCACCGGCAGCCCCGCAACCCCAAAGGCACGGACCCAGTTCCAACAGAAATTATGACTTTGGCCCTCAAGCAAACACACAGACCTCTGAACACTCAAAGCAATACACTAACCCAAGAGAAGAGCTATGGAGAGGCTGAAACGTGATGGAGAGGAAAGGAAGGAAATGAAAGAATGAGCCAGGAATGGCAGAGGATTAAATAAACTGGGGAAAAAAGCAGTCGGTATGTACATCAGCTAGTTCAACCATGTAAACTATAACCAAAAAGCCTTTAAAACCTCGCCAAAAATATCTGTACAAGCCCTATTCATGTCTCTAAAGTCCTTACATTTGTTAATAAAGACAAGGGAAAATTTGGAATACTGTTTAGACTTCCAAGCTTAACTGCTTAACTCTCAAAAAAACACTTAAGGCGGTAACTAGACCTGTCTAGTGTTTGGTTTGTCCATTCTGGGCTACTGTAGAAACATGGTGGTTCAACAAAAGCAAATAAAAAAAAATTACGCTTTTTCTATAGGTAGTTGCGTGCTGCCTCATACACTTGCTCCTGAACTGAAACATAGAAAAACAAATGCTACGTGGACACAAGCCCCAAGCGTAATCTATGTTTTCATGGAGACAAGTTCTGCTTGAGGGATGACCAAGCTTTTTCCCTTGCAGGGCCAAAACTGAAATTTCATGTTTGGCCACCAGCCAAAAGGGAAAACCTATTGTATTGTATTGTTAAGATGCAAAATGGTACTAAGATCCCAAGTTCCCTTAATTGACTGACTTCCTGCATAAAGTGTTCCCAGCATGGTCAGATCATGAAAAATAATTCATAATTGGTACATATTTAAAGAGCATTTTTAACTTGACAAAAATGTATATGATTCATATGCTAATTTCAAGAAATACATTAATTTAAACAATGTTTGCTAGAAAAATCTGCCAGGCCAAATCAAACCTTATGTCGGGGAGTAGTATTTGTTATGACTACTAAACTCATCCTGATGTGTAAAATCTTTATGTTTACTAGTGTGCTGGCAACTGAGAAAATATGAGAAAACATCCCTATAGAATAAAAGAGGAAGACAAACATAAAGAGTGTGCAGATGAATATCTTTCTGTGCAGTGTGCTGGGCTTTGCTGTGATCGTGGAGCAGAAGTTAGTTCAGTGACTGACTCAGTACTGGTGAAGGACACATAGAAGTCAGCGTCCAGGTTCCCTACTGCATTTCACCTCCCAGTCGTTTTCCTGATGGGACTTAAGAAGTCATTTCAGCACGCAATTCATGTTTGATGACTTTATTGATTTTTCTTTCCCCTCTCCTCTCTGCCTCTCTTTCCATCCCTCGCTTTTCATCTCCCTCGCCTCCTTTTCTCCTATCCGGTCTGCCATTCCCTATTGACTCAATTGCACCTACAGTTGCGTACTGCCTCTTGCCATCTCTCCAACCCTTCCCCTCTGCTTGTTGCTACTGGCTACCATTTTCCAACACTGCAAATAAAAGCACAGAGAATTGGGGACCTTTGCCTTTTATTACTATTTATCACAACATAGTGCAGTGTGTAAAATATGCTGCTTCTATTTGACCAGCTAAAAATGTGCCTCCACAATAAGAAGGGCAAGGTCATAAGGTATACTGCTGTACCTCCATTCACTTGAAGTCATTAGCTCAGTTCATGGTTTTTTCCACTGCAGCTTATACGGATGTTTTTCATTTCAAGAGATTTGCGGTAGCATTATAGTACTCAAAATAAACTCTCTCACATTTGAAAAGCTGGAACCAGAAAATGTTTGGCTTGCCAAATGACTAACAATTGATTATGGTGGGAAATTATGGAACAGAGCTGTGCAGTTATCAGAAAATTAGCAATAAATTGTGGTAAAGTAAAAAATTTCAATTCAGCAAGAAAAACAATTTGACTATTTATGTACTCACCAATAATCAAAATATGAAAATCGGTTGGAAGGACCAGTGTGTGGGCAATTTACTCATTTCACCCTCCCTTTTCAAGTGCGAGGGAAAAACTACGGCTTCTATCTAGATCCAGTGTTTGGATTGTCCATTGCAACAGAAACACAATGATTCTTATTTTTAGGTGATTATCCACTAATGAAAACATTCCTGACAATAGATCCTCCTAAATGTTACACATTGGACCTTAAACAGTTAATTACACAAAATTAATAGATTTTCTGGCCACTTTTTGACAGCGCAGCAACTTGTAAACACAACACTGTCAAGTGATATGTCAAAGCTGGGGTAGGTAGTATTTATTCAGCATTTCTGAGCAAAAATGCCATAATAACCTTTCAGCATATTGTAATTGTGGTCTGAGAGAAAACTAGACTTCTGCACCTACTCTTAGCTCAGTTTATTCAGGTTTTCAGGTTTGGCCAATCACAGCTCATTTCAGAGAGAGGAGCAAGTTGCAAAACATTTACAATAACTCCTTTCCCTACAAAAACCATACAAAACTCTCCCATAGAAATCTCTGCTGTTCCTTGGCCCTCACCGCCAAAGCAGAGTGTTGCGGAGGCAGTCAAAAAAGGATTTCTGGACCATCCTCTCATCCTGGGGTTAGTTGGCTTTGCAGCTGCCTCTGAAGCTGGGGCACTCTGACATCGTCCAAGGAGAGCTGGACGGACGTCTCTGAGAAGAAAAGTTGTTGTCGTGGCGAGAGAGGCTGGGATCTTGTCAAGGCCCTTGCCGCAGAAAGTGAGCCCTATACGAGGTGTGAGGTTTTTGCAGGTCAACAAACTCCTTCAGACAGAGAGTTGGAAGGTTTTGCAGTGTGTGTTCAAAGTGCCTACTGCAGCTTTAAGTCCAGTATTCGCTCTCCTGCTTTGGTTTCCACCAATATCTGTATTGCTCTTTAGTTGAACGAGGTTGGGCTTCATGAGCTGCAGTGTAGGACTTTATTTTTTTTTCTTGTAAATTTACAACACAGTTCTGGTGGTGTATTTTTGTAATAGTTGTAGCCTGCAGTAATATCATAACATTAGCAAATACATTTCCCAGAAAAATCACTGTGTGGCTTGTTAATTGAAGTCTCCATGGGTAAGATAACCTGTCTCTAACCTTTATAATATTAAATACAAAATACGTTAAGTGACAAGCAGAGATCTGTTATGCAAAACAGGTTCCTGTGGGAGGCTGTGCACTCTGTGTCCCATGGTGTATTAAGCCACATGGTTAATGAGCTTCTCCGAATGTAATTGTAGTGTGATACTGTTGTCGAAATATTCCTCAAACAAATCATCTATTTGCATTTGAATAGAGGATGCTGGAAGCCTTGCGTGCCAAAGGTATGAGTCTGTTTGTATGGGTTTGTTTGTTTTTTTGAGAGAGAGAGAGTGAGAGAGAGAGGGGCAGAAAAAGCTAGCACTGATGACAGTGAATGTGTTTTAGTGTGAGTCATACCACCTACTGCTGGTTGAAGATGAAGAGACAAAAGGAGCAGACAAGTGCCCTGACCCTGGAGAGCCATCAAAACACTGAAATACACTGAGCTCGCTCTGTCTGAATTGAAGTCGAGGACACTTTGAACTGCAGCCAGAGGCAACTGTTACACACTGGGCTAGTGATAAGATAAGGGCTGATGGACAAAGAGCTCTATTTCGGTGCATAGAGTTACAGTAAGTAGGTGTAAACAGTAGGCAAATTGCGCAAAGGACATATGTATGGGGTTGAAGTGTGAAGAGAACTGTGGGCTTGAGGGCAAGAGGAACAATTTCATGGTTTACATCAGAAAGAGTTGTTCCAACAGAATTCAAAGTATGACCTGAAGAGTCAAGAGTTAGTTTTTTGGGGAACCTGGAACAAACATCAGCTTTATTATCTAATCTGGTAGTCTCATTGAAGGCCTGGTCACACCAGCAATTTCAATTCATTCTAATGGAATCTCTGCTATTAGTGGATTCACTCACAGGGGGTAAGTAAACCTGCATGTTGAGTTCTTGAGTGGACCTTTGAAGGGACAGAGAGCTGGAGAGTCCAGGTGTCACACACAGGGTCCATAATACCAGCCAAGATATATTATATATAATATATAAAATAAAATAATTTGGAATCACAGCTTAGGACTCTGTTTTTACGTGTACCGGCTGAGTCTAATGTGATCCTCACTGCCCACTGTACCTTTTATTGATGACAGTTGCACACGCACATGCGGAACCTGTGTGCGTCCACGCTGCTGGAAACTTGTAAGTGAGAAGAGGAACCTATCCAAAGCGTGGTTCCATTTCACAAAGAAAAATGACAACTGCTGTAATGTTTGTAAAATAATATTTTTAAGTCACACCAGCAATATGCTGAATCTGTCTACGCAACATGGGCTAAAATGTATTTGGCACTCTACCAGGAGCTGTTTCCCAACAGAGCAGCAGGTCTGTTACCAAGGATAAATAATCTATGTTATAATTACATTAGTGCCATTTGTTTTTTGTTTTTTTGTTTTTTTTACACACAGAAAATTGATCAGGAATCAATGAGGGAATCAATAAAGAATTGGACCGATAAGAAGATTTGATAATGGCATTAGTACATTAGCATTGGTTCACTAAAACTTCATCAATTCAAATCCCTACAGTAGATGTCTGTATAAAGTTCAAAAGGTTCAGAAAGGCCCAAGGTAATTATTTTTTTTGTCAAATAAGGCATGATGCAGTTTGATGGCCAGTAAAAATATTCTAGGCTGGTAATTCTCTCAGTTTACCTGCCAGATGAAAATAAATCTTGGACTCCCCCATGGGGGAGGACAAGGGACGGGTGGAGGCAGACGGGCACAGGTAGGTTTTGGGTTTGAGGTACAGATTCCTGGTTGCAGAGTATAGATGCAGGGAAGCAAGTGGTCAGCCAGTGCTTAGTAAGGCCCCCAATAGAGCGGTAACATGAAGTTTGTACCACACCACACTTAATTTCAGTTTATCAGTTTATCAGTTTATTTTATGGAATCATTTTGGTTTTGTTTCCAGAAATAGCAAGCTATAGGGACTGTTGTACTAAACATACTTGGTATTTAAATTAAACGACTATTTTAACCGTAACCGTTGTATCTCTTTTGTCTTTGTTTGGACTGCAAAATGGAGCTTTTCTAACTGCACACCACATCAGACAGTCCAGAAATGGGCCAGTTTATACTGCAGTTCTGAGGCGGGAAAGGCAACAGGTGAGCAGGTAGTCTGAGGGCAAAGGGCGGAAAGGTGAAGAGGCCTGGGGAAGTGGAAATGTGGTTGGAGAGAGGGACAGAGAGGCAGAATGTGACAGGAAAGTGTTGTTGTTCATATCTAATTTAATGCTTCACAAAAGTGTTCTGGTTTGCAAACAGTTAGGACTCAATGGTACAAATACACCTTTTGGATAAAGTGTGCAAGCTTATTGTCCTGTTAGCAACCAAACTAAGCTGACTTATGTGTACACATGGATGTTTGTTGGCTGGTCAGTCATCAGTGGTGGATTTGAGCCATACTAAGTCATGCATTACCTACAGAGGTTAAACAGTGTTCCAGTTGTTAATGTGTATTATATTATACTTAACTCATTTGAAATAAAAAAGATGGAATCAAATCTTTTGATTTATTTGTATTACTACTTTATAGTTCAGTACAAATCTCAGATGTATTGGTAAAATAAGGCAAAGATTTTTATAGAAAGAGAAACTGAAAAGATTCAAAAGATTTGAAGGTTAGTGTGTACATGGTTGCAAAAGATAAGGTAGGTGATATTTTAATACTTTCTTATAGTCAACAAAGCTCATTTAACAAAGCAATCAATGAACTGGAAGTATTGCGTCTGTGTGTGTGTGTGTGTGTGTATCAAAACCTGATGCTGTATATCTTCTTCCTCTGTGCCATACAGCTCTGTTGTTGTCCAAAACACACAAACTGTAGTTTATTTTCACACATAAACCATCCTGCTGCATACCTGAATTTGACCAAAACAGACAGCATTACTGTATTTCAGTAACTCTAACCATAACCACAGCATAACTCTGATGGATCTGATACATTTTTCTAAACCTAACCAACCAAACAAAGGTAATGAACACAAAAATGTTGTGTTATGCAGGTGTTAAGGAGAGTGTACCCAAACTCACCAGGAGGTGGTGGTATGCAATGAGAGGTGGACAGCCCAGTACTGGTAAGTATCGGCCTATATCAGGCACTGCTGCTCAACCAAATATTCACTAGAACAATAAATGTGCTTTAATCCGCTGCTGAAAATAGTTCCCAACAAAAGCATTTGTTAATAACTGTTTAAAGAAACTAATAGCCTTAAAAAGGTCCAGTGTGTAACATTGAGTTGGATCTATTGTCAAAAATGGAATATAATTGGGCGGCAGTAGCTAAGTCTGTGGAGATTTGGCTTGGGAACCGGTTCAAGTCGAGCACAGACCACAGTATGGAGTGTGGACTGTGTTGCCAGTTCTGTATACTGCCAAGGTGCCATGAACCACTACAATAGCCTAGAACAGACAAACCAAACACTCTTTAGACAGGGTCGTTGGCTTGGAACAGGAGGGTGGCGTGTGTGTGGGACCTGTTTTTTAAAGTACAAACCAGTTGGTAGGTAAGTCAGACGGACTAACACTGTTGGTGGTGGTCTTTGCATGGTATTTGTTGATTTGAAAAAAAGAGCAATATAGTATAATGCATCCTTATCCTATAAGCAAATATAGCATGAGCTCTTTGAGGAGATTGAGTTTCTTGCTTGATAGATTGCTTTATTATGGCACAACAAGAAAGATAGTGGGGGAGCAATAATGTGTTTCCAGACCTCAGACACTGTCACTGCCAGTATCAAGCACACAAGCTTCCACACTGTTTTAGTATAGTAGAGCCCACATTTTGTAATGAGCTATTCTAAACTCCCAGTTTTTGGTAATATAAAACTCAGCTCAGATATACTGTAGCAAAAATACAGTGCAGCCATTTCTTTGCTCTGTGGAAGTGTAAAGGTTTAACTTTTAGCATCTCCACCCTCTCGTCTTCTTTTCTTTCTGCCTCTGTGTTCGTGTCCTTTGATAAATGCTCTTTTTTTCCTCAGAGTTTCATCCTCAGCTTAGAGAAACAAACAGGCTGTCGAGGGTTGAATCTTCAGCTCTAATACGTATGATCAAAGCGGTGTGCTTCAGGGAGCTGAGATCAGTCAGTCAGAGCTTTAGGCAGACAGACAGGCACGTCACACACAGACAGCTGAGCAGTGTCATCATGAAGGGGAGCAGTGCGCACATTATGCTGACACTGTCTGCTGAATGCAACACACAGAAGCACTCATACACTTTTTACTTCTGCATTGAGTGGACAGCTACAATACATGTTGCCACTATCATGACATTATTACTTTTTTTAATTATTCCTCTACGTCTTCACTGTAAAAAAAAAGTAAGTTTACAGGAATTTTCCTGTTTATTTTGCAGATGTGTCTGTACTTTTTAAATAAATGGATATATTACTTAAATTCCGAAAATAAATTTGTAACTGCAAAATATCTGAATCTGAAAATGTCCTATTTTCAGATAAAAAGACAATAGGAGATATTTAGTGTTTAATTTGTAACAATAGGAACTATTGTTAGGAACCATTGTTTAGTTCTATGTGCCACACGGACATGTTTTGAAGTGACACCAGTCACCAGACCGAGCTGAATGAACCTTACACACAAAAGTTTAATAAAGTTTGTAACCAAGTTGGGTGAAACAGTACGAAGAGTGTACCCTTCTTGCGGTGAAGTAACAGACTTTACCATAATTAATAGATTAAACTGGAAACTGGCCGCAAAACGTGTGAAAACTGCAAATGTCGGTGTTTGGTTTGTCCCTTTTGGGCCACTGTAGAAAAAATAAAAAAGGAGGAAATTCTGGCATATGTTTACAGTACGATGTATGAGAGGTATAGTACAGGGTTAGACACCAACTTTTACACCACCTTCCACAAACACTCAAAGTGCCAACTCCAGTCCACAGCAGCCACATTAATCGGAAGTTTGTGTAAACGAGTGATTTGGATGAATTCTGAGCAATTCTCTAAAATCTAAAATAATTTTTACTAATCAGTTATTATTTTTGATTATTAATCATACAGACTTAATAGGCTTCTTTTTTGACAAAATCTGTGTTTTCTTGTCCCTGATGCTTGGCCATTGTACTATTAGACGATTTACCTAATTTACTTTTCTTTACAGAAGTGAACCAAGTACAGAAATATGTGTATACTTTTTAACTTTTCTTACTTGTCTTAAAATCAAGAAGCCTTTGTGACCCCCCGTGAAGCTTTGGCAATGCCAGGTTGGCAACCACTGTCTAAAACAACCTATAGGCTGGAGAGAAATGTGGATTACAATGAGGTGTGCTATTTCACCACCACCCATTAAAGCTGCAGTAGGTCAGTTTTATAAAAATATATTTGTCATATTTCTCTGAAACAGTAGAGTAGTACATGAGACAGAACAGTAGTACATGAGACAGATAATCTATAATAAAATTTTAAAAAATCTGGTTCCTTTGGCTCCTCCTAGTGCTCCTAAGGGCATTTGTAAGAATCCAGCGGGCCTGAATGAAAACAACCAATCAGAGCCAAGGAAGACATAAAGATGCTTTGGGTTGGAGGCTTGAAGATAGTTGATTGTTGAGTCTCATTCCCAGAGTCCCCAAGCATCTGTATTTGACAGCCTGGGAACGAGACATCTATACCTATATCTATAGATGTCTATAAAGCCACACAGCCATATAGCGTACAGTACAGCCACATAATCAACCCCACAGTGGTCTACAACAAAAACAGCAACAAACAACACTATATTTAGAAAAGATCAGATAGTCAACATGTACACCGATCAGCCATAACATTGTGCCAATGTGACGGAGAAAAAGATTCTGAAAGTCATTATAATGAGAAAACCTTCTCAAAATATTTATTTAGTATCTCGAATAATGAGAGTTTCTCTATTAGGAATTAGTTTCTGAATATTTTTACATAGCATTTCAAAATGATGACTTTGTATCAATATTTTGAAATGCTAACTCAATATTTTGAGAAAGTTTCTCATTACAATGACTTACAGAATCTTTTTTTTTGCATCACATTGTCAGAAATGGGCTTCCATCATTGACTGTATATAAGGCTTCCATATACACTCGAGATCAAAATTAGAGAACAATCTACAATTTCCTAAATGCGTAGTCCTAGTAAAAGAGCAGTGTTTTAAGCATATTTCATGAGTTACATATGTTCTGAAGCACAGTATAAAAAACTTAAATGAGATATTTGAAAAAGAACATTTATCAAAATTAAAGAACACTTTTAGATACCTACCAGTTATTGGTGTTAATCTGGCAACTGGTGCTAATTTACTTAATTATCTGACAAACCCTATTTAACTTGCAGCCTACAGTTTTCACTGACTTTGCAAGATGGTGAGCCTTTCTAAAGCGACTGAAATCCTTCGGCAGCAGGTTGTCCAAATGAAGGCAGAAGGGATGACCCTATCAGTCATAGCAAGAGAAGTTGGTCGTTCCAAATCTGTGATTTCTAGAATATTGCATCTTTACAATGTCACAAACTCATTCAAGTCCCCCAAGAAGGCTGGCCATCCACAAAAGACAAATGCAAAAGAGGACAGGATAATGCCGAGAATCTCAGTGGGCAACCGGTTCAACGCTGCAGCTGGAATTGCTCGCCAGTTCAACGCTGAACAGGGTAAGGATCTGTCTTGTCATACAGTGTCTCGACGTTTAAGAGCATTTGGACTGAAAGTCCACTCTGCAGAGACCAAATCTCTCATTAGCAGAAAGAATCAAAAGGCTAGACTAACCTTTGTTGAGGAGCATGTTGTGTGGACAGAGAAGAACTGGGCCAAGTTTAATTTATCTGGTCCGATGGGAAACAATATGTTCGTCTTCAATCTGGGGAAAGACTGAACCCAAAGTGTGTAAAGAAGTCAGTGAAAGGTGGAGAAGGATGTGTCATGGTTTGGGGAATGTTTTCTGCAGCAGGAGGAGCCTTTTATACAGCTACATGGCAGAGTGAATGCAAATGTCTATCAGAACCTTCTTCAACAAGGTGGTTCCTTCCCTGCGTTCATCACCCAATCAGCCAGCAATTTTCATGCAGGACAATGCCCCCCGTCACACAGCAAAACGAGTAAAGCACTTCCTTGATACTGAAAACACTGAAATAATTAAATGGCCAGCCCAGAGTCCTGATCTAAACCCATTAGAAAACCTCTGGAAAAGAAACCCACTACAGCCACCGAATTGTGGAACAGACTGGAAGAAGAGTGGACCAAAATCACACCAGAGCAGTGTGAGAGACTAGTGATGTCCTGTGGCCGCAGATGTGCTGAAGTCATTCAAAGCAACGGCCTGTACACTTCCTACTAATTGTTGACTGTTGTAACCTTCGCCGTGCTGCAGTCATTGCTGTTCTCTAATTTTGATCATTGTTTTTTTTTTTTTTTTAATAAAGGTTTTTTGTTGAAGTGCCTCAGTAATCTTGTAAAACACTGTTCTAGTAGCATGGTAAAACCACAACAAAAAATCCTTCTAATGTTGAGCAATGATGATTACATTATTTCTGAAAAAATCAAGTGTTCATAAATAGTTTTTTTGATCTCCAGCGTAGATGATAGGCCTGTCATCACAAATAATCAATATGAAACAACTTACCAATAATGTTTTCATCCAGCAGCTGTCAGTTTGAGTCCAGTTCAGAACGAGTGAGTCCACTGTAGCCTACATGAAATGTCCAAACACTCCAACACATATTCCACTACCATCATCATCATCATCATCACGGTCAGACATGGAGTGTTGAGTTGTTGTTAAGATTCTTCTTCTGCTCTCTGGACTTTCTTTTCCATTTTATTGTAGGTAAAAACAGCGAGGTAAACAGAGAAACAGCAGACAGGTAGCTAGCTTTCAAATCTCCCGGTGCTGCACCTGTGAGTGTCCAACCCGACTCACAGTGGCAGTGGGAGCCTTGTTAAGGGGGTAGTGAGGGGGAGGAATCAGCGACAGTACCAACAGGCCACAGTGCCCTGCTGGTGCTGGAGACTGCGTACCTGCGAGAACCCCTTGGCAGGGGTGAGGGCTCCTCTCTGCTGCAGAAGACTTACTGCTCTTGGTCTGACAGGTTTTTTTTGTTGCAATTAAGACACACAAACTTTATTCAATATATTTAACTGAACAACAAAATAGGGCTGCACAATTAATCGAAGTATTATCGGAATCACAATATGGCAATTGCAATATGCTAATTGCCGAAGCTGCAATTATCTGATATAGGTAAACTGTGTGACAGCCTTATAATGAAGTACTGTAGTGCTGCAGAGATGCCCTTGTTCTCCAAAGGTAAGAAAACATATCTGTTTTGTGCAGACCCCAACAAATGTCACATAATCAGGATTTTAATTTTTTTTTGCAGTGAAAATAAAAATTGTTATGCAAAAATAACAATAACAGTGACCACAAATCGCAATAACTGTCAAAATAATCGCAATAGGAATTTTTTTAATGCTTTTTTTATTTTTTATTGTGTAGCAAACAAAAATGCATGTTCAGTCAGGCAGATTGGGCCAAAGGTGGGCCCCTGTGTAGAGAGGCCCGAGACAGCCTCCCTCTGCTCCCCTGCTCGCTCCTATAGATCATAATCCATATTTTTGAAAACTTTCTGATTATCATGCTAGATAAAAGACAATCTTTCCAGGGATCAGTATTCCACTTTAAAAGCTGTTCATGTTTATTTTATGTTGATGTTGCATCATCTAGATTTTCATCCCTTATGGTACAAACGTGTACATTATTCAATATCAAATGTGTATGGAAGCCCATTTCTGCCAAATGATGAGAAAAAAAAGGATTCTATAATTCATTATAATGAGAACCTTTCTCAAAATAATGACTTAGTAGTTTGATATACTAAGTAACCATTTTCAGTATTTTAACTTATTATTTTGAGATATTAAGTCCTATTTTTGAGATAATTATTATTTTGAGATAGACTATTTTAAAAAAGTTTGTAATTATAATGACTTACATAATCTTTTTTTGTCACATTGACAAAAATGGGCTTCCATACAAATGTGAACCCAAGATAATGAGTTATAAGGACATCCCACCACAAACTGAGCTAAAGAGGGTTCAGAGTCTGTGCACATTATAACATGCTGGCAAAACATCACTTTAACTCAAGGAATTTGTCTCTTTTGGCTGAAGTATTTCTTGTACGTTCAGTGTTGTATGTGTTGTTCTTTCCTTGAACATTTCTGTTTTTATGACTTTTTCACTTTTTGATAGGGACTGGGTTTGATGGCTTGAGTAATCCAACCAGACACACATCACATTAACCAGTCCCTCCACACTCAAAAAACTGATCCAAGCTTCTTTGATGTGACACATTCAAT
>NW_023339807.1:1648984-1665265 GCF_004916995.1 Morone saxatilis
TGCAATTTTGTTTGATTTGCTGAAAACAATCTTTACACACTAACAGATGTAATTTAATTGTGGAACGTAATAGTTTCACCTTGCACCTTCATGATCAACAAATGAGTTTCATTTGATTGGGACCGCCTGGCGCAGGCGGCGTTCAGCCTCGTTCTCCGCCTTTTCACTGAAAATGACACAACGTGTCGGGATTTATTTACAAGCACGGAAAGTGCTGTAATTCCTCTCCCCTTGGTGGCTCATTTTTGTATATTTAAAAAGCATGCTGTGGAAAGGAATTTCGGTGAGTCCGACATGGGCTAGCAGGGCTGTAAGATACAAGAGGGGAATTAAGTTTGTAAGTGTGGTTTTGTGGTTATAATTTCTTAAAAGTGTCATGAACATGAATTATGAGCTCTAACAACTAATGATCTGTTTAAGACAGACCCCTCCTCTCCCTCCCTTCCCCTCCAGTCAGGGTCTCTCTCACCACGTTAACCTGTCTACTTAGATGTTTGAGCTGTTTTTGGCTTGTAAAAGCACAATATCGGTGCAAACTTGTCGAAATTGCCGTTTGTGTGTGGTATTTTCATTTACAGTCTATGGTTACAACACAAAGGCTAGTAACAGTCAGTCAGTTTATATACAGCTAGTTTTTTTTTTTTTACCAGTACAAGAGAAGCTGGGCACAAAGCGTGTGAATGCTGTCAGGAAGAGTGTAGTGTATGGAAATTATTTATGAAAGATGATATTAAGAGTGCGAAGTAACGTTTAGCGATTCACTGTTAAACTTATGCTTGTTGTCAAACACAGACTATCTGTTTCGTAGCCAAGAAGTTTATTACTTAGACGACTGGGTTAAACCTACCGCAGTAATACCACAGTGGCAGTTAGAGCTGCATGGGGTGCTGGATTAAATATGCCAAATTCTCTGACAGTTTAGAACAGGTGAGGGTTGGTGGTTGGTATTATTGCATGTGTTCTGTTTGTTTGCAGGATGATGGAAGGTTCATCTGATTTATCGATTTGAGAAATCATTGCATTTAGAGGGATAAGTATAAAATTAATTTCAGGGATGAAATTTTAGAATAGATTGTTTTATAAACCTGCATTTGCAGGTCTGTTTATGTTGACAAACGAGCGTGCGTAAGAAATAAGGAGTATTTGTATGATTTCATGACTTGAGTCTGTTGCTAAAAAAATTGATACGGCAGCAATATATCGCGAGTTTTTATTTAATGATTAACTTACATCGATTTTCAAGCTCCAAAAATTATGATATTTTGAAGGGGGGGGGGAATCACGTTTTAAAGACACGGTTGTGATCGTGGAACTAAACCTGACGCTCCTGTAGGTGTCGCAGTAGACTCTGGTTGCCTCGAATTTGGCGGGGCCCAGTTTTCTGGGCAGAGTGAGAAATGGAGAGGCAGCATGCTCTACTGACGGTATTAGAGCAGCGCTTCAAAATACAAAGCCGAGTGTGTGGGTCCACTTCGGTTTGTCAAAACATAAAACCCCAGGGAGCATGAGCTTGGATGAAGAAAGCAATTTGCAAGCTCTGTCACGTGCACCTAAAATTTTCAGGTAACACAACCAACTTGCGAACTCCACCCCTTGTAAGAGCATGAAGATAAATAGATTGACCGCAGCCAAACCACGCAAAAATCACAACTGTAGACGGCGAGGAAAATACCCGGTTTGGACGGACACAAAGATAAATTTAATGGATGGAAATCCTGCCCAACATTTATTTGTGTTCATCCAATGAGTTATTTTTTTCAGTGCAGGATTTTGCTGGCTTTCTTGGAGATTGTTGCAGTCTAATATGCCTGATTTCAAGACAGCTTCTTTTAAAAATCGCAATTACTTTTGTTTGTTTTTTTGCCATTTTGTGCAATTAAATTGTAGAATAAAGTGAAAATTTCAAACATTTGTTTTGTTTTGTATAACTCATTAAAAATCGAAGGCAACTTGTTCCAGTGAAAATCACGAGTAGTTTGGGGACATATGGCTCATAGATTTGCTGCAGGGACTGTTATGATTGGCAAAGCTTGTGGGAAACTACGATGATTGCTTAAATTGGCATTGGCAGTTGTCGGTTTAACAGGACTGCAAGGTCGTGCAGAATTCACAGGGATTTGATTTTTTGTTAATTGTTGCGATCGCAGCATCACAACTTCCTGAAGGGACTGATTAGATCAACATTGGCTTTTTGGAACAGCTTGACAGGTTGACATTGTTTGGCTTTTCAAGGCCTGTTTTAATTTTCTCCTTGAAGCACCCCTCTGACTGTGTAATGGACAAAACTGAATCCAGTGGTCCCCAGGTGGTTTCCCCAAAAAGCATGTTGGTTCTCAGGGCCAGTCTTTGTCCACTGCTGAAAGATGAGTTTTGTCGTATACTGTTTTCGGTCAAAAGAGTTCCAGAGCCATGTATTCACTGCAGTCAGACCAAAATACACAACCGATTTACAGGTCACAGATTTACATGACCCAAATAAACCTTTATTGCCACTTAGGTTCCAAATCCTAAGTCAAGTCTTAAAGCTGCAGTAGGTAACTTTTATCAAAGTACATTCTTATCAAATGAGACAGATAATCTGTGAAAAGATCAGTTTTTTTTCTGGCTCCTCCTAGTGCTCCTAATGACATTTGCAAGAATCCACCGGGCAAGATAATTGACTGTTGAATCTCATTACCAGGGCGTCAAACACCGATACCTTTTTTATTAAAGTTACCTACTATAGCTTTAACTTGTAAACTTTGGGGTTGAAATGCGAATGCATTTGTCATTTATTTATTGACATTTCAAATGTAATATCAAACAATCATGGTTGTGTTATTATTGTTGTGGTTTTGTTTCTCATTATTTAGTGGTAGTACACAATAATTTATTCATACAGAACTACAAGTTATTTAGTTAACTAAGTTACAAAGTGCTTTACATGGTTTAACCAGGACTGGGAAGTCAGGTTTTATTTTGACCGTAGACTAAAATGCACCCAGGTCAGTCTGGTTTTCAGGCTTAGTTTAACCTCAGGTTTAACCAGTGTTACATAGGATTATTTCCAAACAATCTCCCAGCAGTGTCTCAGTCTGCTGTATTGTGATAATAAGTCAGAGTCAAACTGCAGCACGTCAAATTTATCACAATACAACACAGGCTGCGGTTATTACCTACTTTAGATGTAGAGCTCAGACATTTATCAGTTTATTAGTCATTTAACTGACTACATTAATACACTAGAAACATCCAGTTTGATACTTTATGTTGATATAGAGTAGTTAATGAAATAATTTTCACCTGTGGCAGTAATGGGGGAGTGTTTACCATCTGATGTCCTTTTAAAGGTCCTATATGAAAATTAATTTATTTCTGGTGAATATTCATCAGAGATTACTTTTCCTGATATTTTTAGTTGCTTTTTATACAATTTTGTTTGTATTATGCATTTGTATTATTTTTAACAATCATACATACATAATAGCCTTTTTTTTATTCAGCATTTTCGTCTCATTGTTCTATCAGCTCTTTGGTTGTTTTAACTTTTCTAATGCAAGACAAGGCAGTTTATCAGAGAGTGAAGGCTCTGTGAATATAGCTTGTGTTCAGGTCTTCACTGTGCCCTTATCCTGTTTATATCTTAAAGCTGCAGTAGGTGACTTTTATAAAAAATAACCTTTTGTCATGTTTGCTGAAACTTCCACTATACCCTGACAGTAGAACATGAGACAAATAATCTGTGATAAAAGAAGGTTCCTCTGGCTCCTCATAGTGCTCTTAATGGCATTTGTAAGAATCCACTGGGCCTGAATGAAAACAACCAATCAGAGCTTAGAAAGATATAGACGCTTTGGATTGGAGGCTTGAAGATAGTTGATTGTAGAGTCTCATTCCCATCTGTATTTGACGCCCTGGGAATGAGACTCAACAATCAACTATCTTTCTTGGCTCTGAATGATTGAAGAAGAAGAAAAATAAGGAGAAGAAGGAGGAGGAGAAGAAGAAGGAGAAGGAGAAGAAGAATGAGGAGAAGAAGGAGGAAGAGGAGCAGAAGAAGACGAAGAAGAAACATTTTTTATACAGCCCCTTTCAGAATAAAGTTACAGAGTTTTTTACATGCTTGAACCAGGATTAAAACATTTCAGGACTGAGGCAAATAAAATAAAATATTAGAAATAAAACAGAACTAAAAAACAACAATAATAAAGATAAACACTACAAATATAACAGATAAGACGTGTTGATATTAAAGATGACACCAATTGAGCAAGCCTCAGACCATCAGGCACGGAGTTCCAGAGCTAAGACTGAGAAAGTCCAGTCACCTCCAGTCTTGAGCTAGGACTCAGTCAGCAGAGTCGTACCTGAGGATCCGAGGAGCAGATGTTCAGAACCGATTATGTGGGCGATTATGTCTCCCTTCATTTCCTGTCATCTGTTGATTCTTCAATACCTAATACTCAATATTATTTATTTTTATAAATTTAAAACACACCAAAAAATACACATAAAAAGGCGACAACAGTATGTATAATTAAAATATATGTAAATGTTGTAGCATTAAAAGATAATCCAATATCAGCAAATAATATCTTGCTTCAGTCAAAAACATTGCATCAACTGACAGTGTTTTAAGCCCAGAGGGAAATAAAATGAACATCACATTTGAATGTGAGTCATGTGATCCTTGTGGAGCTTCCAGAGCTGAGGACAAATCTCTGTGTGATGCATGTGCAAAGTGATCTCCCTCTCTGCAGTAGCAGCTCACTAACAACTGGTGGCAGTCATGTGCTTCTGCATGAGCAGGCTGTCATGTGAATATACAACAATGTAATGTCCCATCATCCTCCTGCATGCACATACATACAGAGGAACCCACTCACTGACACACAGATGCATACATACACGTGCACCCACATACACTAGGACAGCAATAGCATTGAGACCTATGCAGATCATGGTGATGTGGTGTGGTTATACAGAGTTTGTTTTTAACCCAACCTTCCCTGGTCTGATTCTTCTTGCCAAAGCCTCAGCCTCTCCAGCTGGCTGTGTCCAAGCAGCCGTGACACTGCAGAGATTTAGAGGATTGTGGGCAAAGAGATGGACACAAGGCTCATTGAAGGAGGAAGATTGGTTCCAGCCAGGAGGAGGAGGTCGGAGGGGGTTCCTCCTTAACCCTACATGTTCCAGCTTCACCCCGGAGGGACTGTGTACCGGAAGGATCCCCTGGCAGTGATAAAGGCGCTCTTAATGACAAGTTTTTATAGCCAGTCTGCTCCTACATAGAAAGGACACATTTTTGCCAGCACAGCCACAAATACTGAAACATCAATATGTAGGATAATGAATGTTTGAAGAGCAAAGGCACCTTTTTATTTCAAAATAAAAAGAGTTAACTACCTTTTTATACCAGAGTATCTGTAATGTTAATCTAGCAGGGGAAGGGCTGCCTCTGAAATTTAATCACTCATATCATCTGTCAGAAAGGCCGCTTTCAAATCGCAGAAACGCAGGACTCTCCTGGATAAACATACTAATACTACTGCTTTCTTTACCAACCTAGGGGTCATATGGTTGCCAATGTCACAATGATAGGGATATAGCCTATGTAACACTCACATTCCATTATGTTTTCCACTTTTTAATTTGACATTTTTAGGTAATGAACTAGAAAGACAGCAGTTTGAGTACATTGAGTGTACTCACAGCAGTCAAGCTATATATTTCTATGTTTATAAAATAGCATTGCAAAAAAGTTGAGAATCCATGTTATTGTTATATAATAGTGATATTAGTTATCAGTTTTATACAGAATGTGTGAAATTTGTTTCTGTTAAAGTATATTTTGTCATCTGAGTGCACTGAATGACATTTCATGCTCCACTACACTTTCAGCTCCTGCTATGACCTGTGAAATCAGAGCTAATATTCACAACATCTTCAGAATAAATTGTTGTTGAGTCAGTGAACAGGACCGTAAGTCGAAGATCCAACGTGGTTACGTGATTGTTTACTACAATTCCCAAAGTGCATTTCTGTAAGAGGACTATGACAGCAGCCTTTCGGCCCCGGTATACGTTTTGTTTATGTATCAGGAGATTGGAGGTTTTTCAGTTGTGGAACTGTTGTGCTTTGTATTTAAACTGAACTTTAAATTTCCAAGCTTGCCTAAGGCAGATGAAATATTTGGCAGAATCCATGTGGGGGAGTTCTGTTTCTGTTATTGACAAAAGTCCGTGAGGCGTGAAAGAGCTGAAGGACTCAGCTGGATGGCAGCCAGTGTCCATATGTCACTTAGATTGGTGTTTACATCACAAACTGAAGCCATATTTATATTTCTCCTCAGTAAGATGTTACCGTTTCACTGATGATAGAGTGACATGAAAACATTATTTTATTACTTTATTACTAATAAAACATTATTTTATTAAACATTACTTTATTACTTTATCCATACAGAAACTGTATGGAGTGTTTTCAGTTAACATGATCTTGGTTAGCATTTTGGAGTTCTACTGGCCCTGATATATTGACTTTGCCTATCGGAGCAGGTGTAATTTACCTGTTTCAAATTACACAAGTGTTTTCTGAAGCCACTATCAACAGGACCACATGATTCGTCAGTGGCATATCATGGATTGGGTTACAAAAAGCACTTCATTAAGGTTAGGGGAGCTTCTTTGTCTTGGTTCAGTAATAGCACATGGTTTTTTTTTAAGATTAGGAAAGCCATACATCCACCCTGACCTCCTCCCTCTGGGAACTTTCAGTGAACATAATTCTGGATTCTTGCAAATGTCATTAGGAGCACTAGGAGGAGCTAGAGGAACCCGATATTTTCACAGATTATCTGTCTCATACATTACACTCTTATTTTTAAAACAGTAAATAATTGATAGATACGCACAAACTACTGTTTTGTTGACTGGGACTTTATCTTTATCTTTATCACCAACAGCAGAGAGATGACAAGATTGCAGTTCATGGTCAGGCCTTAAATCCTTGGACCACTAAAGTGGCCTTTAATGGAAAGACATACTGTATCAATTTGGAATCATACTGGTGTGCAGTAGCTATTCATCATTTCGGTAATAAAAGGGTAGTTTTTTGAAAACACAAAAATAGACAACAAATCTAAAATAAAGGTCCACTTAGTGTCGTTTTCTGGAGCCCCCAACTGTAACATTTTTCATCTAATCTTCAACCAGCTTTACATTAAACAAGTGGCCCCACTAAACATGTTGAGGCATGGTTTTCAGCAATTTTGTGTTTATTGTTAATGTGTTCATTAATGCTCAGACATTGTTGATTTGACTTTTAGGGAGATAAGACAGTGATGTTAACTTGTTTAACTAATCCAGCCCTGACACAATCACCAAAACATTACTTACAAATAATGATAATGGCAATGCAGTGCACAAGGCTAGAGTATAATCACACACACACACACACGCACACTAACTTTTACAATTCCAGCCAGCAGAAAGGCCTTGCTTTTAAAGCAAGGTCAGGGGTGTCATCAGTTAATAGCTACAGCCCCACTCTACAAATACCATTGAGCATTTGTCCATTCAGACATAATGACTAACAAAGTAGGTGTTGCCGAGCATGTTGATTGAGTAATCTTCTCTCTAAGAATTGGATAATCTTGGTAAAATAACCATTACAGCACTTGTAAATTATTAATTTTAATCACTGATATGATCTTTCCACTGATGCAAGAATCTTTATGAATCCTTCTAATGCACAGAAGTCTTACTTTTTAAAGGACCAGTGTGTAGTATTTAGTGGCATCTAGTGGTGAAGTTGCAGATTGTAACTCTCTCACTTCACCTCCTGAGTATTGTGAATTGGCGCTATACAAATAAAACTGAATTGAATTGAAATGAATTATATGCAACACAATGAATTATCCAGCATCCATGTTCATTTGACTTTAACTTTAGCATGTATCTGAATTAGGTGTGCTGCCACAGGGGCTGGTACATCATGTAGTCTCCCTCAGACCTTGGAGGCTGCAGGTACATCACCCTCAAACAAACTGCTTACCTTTGTACCAATACCCTGTTGCCCCTCTGGCACTAAATCCTATTATGTTTGACGAAGGAAGAGTGAATATGTAGGAAGCTGAGGAGGGAGAAGCTGTGTTGCTTTGCTCCTCACGAAGCCTTAAAGACTTGGAGACAGAGGAGGAGAGAGAGATCAAGAGAGTCACAGACAAAGGAGGGACATGGTGGGGGATGGAGGGGAGAAGGTTACAGCAGTGGGAGACGATTAGCATATTGCTACAGGGACTGAGTTGTGTTATTGTTACACTCTACAAAGAGCATATGTATGCTTTTTTTTATTCCTAAGTTTGGTTCAGGGAAACATGCTTTAATGTGAAGTTTTAAAAAATAAATATTAGCAGTGACAGTGTATGGTCATGGAAATGTGCTCCAGGTTATGAGAAGAGGCCAGGGCCCATCGTTTAAAGCTGTTTAATAAACTCAACTCCAGTACAGGGTTTTACTGATGAAAATCAATATTATATTTCTTGCTGCTTCTTTATAGCTGTATAAATTAAAACCTGATGTGGGTTAGAGAGAGTATTTACATAAAGAGAAAATTGGCAGCGTTGAAGAATATTGAAGTGAAGTGAAATATTCATCACACAAACGCTGTTTGAACTGCACTATGAACTAATGATCTAGGGTGATTTGGGCATGGCCGTGGCTACCATTATGCTGTTTCACAGCATACCAGTGGCCCCTTTGGATGTGCAAAAAAATTTTGAAAATGGGAAAAAATGTAACTTGGGAAGTGACAGAACTGACAGGTGTGTAGACAAATTGCATTTTAGTAGAGAACAAGTTATCTAAGTTATATTTTATCATTGTCATTAGTACATTAAAGGATTACAGCATCTTCTTATTGCATATTATGAAAATAATGACCAATATTGAAGCAACAAAGGAAAAGATATCCTGACTTTTAGTTCCTGATATTTAGTTCCAAGTTCCAAGTTCCAAGAGCACTGGATCCTCCATTTCCCATAATCCAACCAATAGCATCCTTTTGTTGCTGTACTTATCCTTAAACAATTACAAGACAGTATAATACAAGTATAATGTTTTTTTTTAATAAAATTACAAAATTCATTTATTTAAATTGTATGCAATTAACTGGATTGTTACTAATGGGTCTTAAGCCAACCATGAATTTAGGATTTTATCTGTTTTGTGTGGCACATTTGCACACAAGAAATGTAATCCTGTCACCTGTGCACACCTGTGTTAAAATATAGCTACATACTAACTGCCGACTACATACTCAGTCAGTATGTAAATGAACAATTAAGTATATTTCACATGCACAATATAACCAGCCCATTTATACACAAATTCCTGTATGACTGTATTGATCACAACAAGCTCTGACGCAGTGCTGTGGAGACAAATATGATTACTACTGAATAAAGTAAGAATACCTTTAATGTAAATTTTATTGAATTTTTCTACTAAATTATTACATTACCTGTCAAAACAGCTGACGTATGATAAAAAAACAATTGACAATTAATCAATTATTAAAATGGTAGCCAATTCATTTTGGGGCTTTGGGGCTTACATTTTGTAATCATATAAAGTCAACTTAAAGATGATGAGTCAATGGAACAAACTGAAATTGTTAAAATACTGCACAAATTTAAATGCACTCCAAACAAGTGAGTTATTATTTTTCAAACAATTCATTTTTGAGTTGGTATTGATTCATGAAAATGAGTGACTCAACATTTTTTGGAGGATTAAGTTATGTTAGCTTGCTCCTTTTATTAAGAAGCATTTTTTGCATCCGCCATAGTTTCTTCATCCTACTTGAAAGGGGAGGGTAAAGCGAGGGAGTTGCAGTCTGAAATTACACTACTAGATGCCACTAAATCCTACACACAAATTACAGTTTAATTTAGTTTTCTTCACAGAAACGAATGGAATGCTGAGATGTAGGCCTACTGTATATTTAAACAAACAAACAAAAATTTTTACCCCTTAAGATCAACGCCTGTGAAGGTTTTGCGACCCCTACTAGCAGTCAGGACCCTCAGGTTGGGAACCAGTGCTCTAGGGACCTTGAATATCTGCAGCAAATTTCCTGGCAATCCATCCAACAATTGAGATATTTCAGTCTGGACAAGTGGTAGACCAAGCGGCCAACATTGACATCCCTGGAGCCAGGCAAAAAAATTGAATTTGGTTATGCAAATTAGCTGTATATGAAATCTATTGATATTGAGTGGATATCTGTGGGGAAATTTTCTACTTTTACAGATAACGGACATGGCACATTCACATGCGATTAAAAAAACGTATGACCTCTGCAATTGCTTAAAATCACAAGAGGCCCTCAGTTAATATTAGCCCTGTTTGATTAAGTTTATATCCACCAAAGGCTGATGATGAGTAGTTTCCTATCTTCAGCTCGTACATCCACGGCCCTCGGGGGAACTTTGTCCACATCTCTTCTCTTGATAAAATGCAGAGAAACTTAGCAGAGCAGAGTCGTGTTTTTATCATGTTAGATATGGAAAACACAGAGCAGTGACAGACTGAAGGCTGTGCAATCCTCCATGCTCCAACACAGCAAGAAATCATTCATTTATGTTGAGGAACAGAGCGATCACACTGATTTCATTTCAACAAAAGCAGATCACATTTGGGTTGGAAAATGGATATTCCCCTGTTGCCTGCTGTTCTCGCACATTTTCCTCCTCATCTCGTTCGGTGCGCTCCACTGAGAGGGAGCCTTTGGAAAAACACTGTTACTGAACGAGCCACCGGAGGACATTTCCCCAGCTAATACCGGCGCTGCTCTATCACGTTTTTGTCCACACATGACCGACTGCATTTGTCAATATGTGCAGTGGAGACAGTCACACTTTCATTGTTTCTACAATGACATTTTGATAGACTGGTGTTATTTCCTTGCCGGGTTTCACTCATCATTTTCTTTTATCAGCATTGATTTCTCCACCCCCCCTTCCCTCGCCAACTCCCTTTGCTCGTATAGGGGTCAAGGGTCAAAGAAGAAAGCACAATGTCTTATCAGTGTGAATGATGCAGTAGTTCACGGCTGATAAAAAGAGACTATTAGGTGCAAATAAAAGGGTAATGAAAGTGAAGACAAGTGCAGGTTTAACAGGCTTCAGTCAGAACATCAGAATTAAAGCTTCCTCTTGTTCCCACAATTCCTGTGCTGCCAGGCTGATGGATGACACCTTTCCATCTTATTCACACACACTGTAAGTGCTTTTTCCCCCCCACTTCTGAAGCCGTTTCGCAGAATATGAACATGCATATTCAAAGTACATACATATAAATATATATATACATAGTTTTTGGTTTCTGAACAAAACTAATGACAAACTTTGCCTCACTGCTCACTGTGCTGATCCAGGAACAGGTCCTCTCTGGCTGTCATGGTCCTCACGGGGATTGGCAGTTTAATTAACTTCATATCTCTGTGTGCTGCTGGAGCAGCTACTTCTCTGTGCACAAGAGGATGTATGTGTGGGAGCTGTGATTGTCCTTTCTGTTCCACGAAGACCTCCTGAAGCTGTGTTGGTTTAACATAGCGACACACAGTCGCACTGAGAGCAAAGAGATTGGGAGTTCTAGGTAGAAATGGTCACCAAACTTCGGTGTCGAGGATTAGTTTGTTGTCCAGATAGGTGCAGTTTGCAGTTGATGATGCCTATTTGCCTATTTCCAATGTGCATGGAGAAGGTCAAAAGTCCAGCAACACTTGTAGTACATAGACCAACTTCATTGTTAGACTAATGCATTTTAGGTTGTGGCTTTCATCAGAATCACCATTAGACACACTACAAACCACATTTAAATAGGGTAGGTACTGTATCAAACAGAGAAAATGTTAAAAAGGTAAACAAGAAAATATGAAATACAATCAATCATATACATTTACCTACACATAGTGAGTTGGGTATATGGTCATGTGGCTACGAGACAATCAGTGTCCCAGACACCATAGATGGTGTCATCATGTACTTTATTGCAGTGTTACTCAAATGAGAGTATGTGTACCCCAAGGGGTTCTTTGGAGTAGTGAAGAGATTACTTAATTAAAAAAAAAATGCATAATTTAATAATTATACTACGAGTTAAATAAAAAAAATTGCTCAGTTAGGCCCATGTTTCTCATTAAATTGTAAGTTCAATGCACCTTCAATGCCATCCTAGTTATATAGCATGATGACTGATTTAATTGTTCTCACTGGTGGTGCAGTGCTGTATTTGCGCTTGTCAGGTTGGTCAAGCTGGTCTGGTTTTGAAAGGGGTAGATTAATGAAAAATGATTGTTGAGTCTCATTCCCAGATTTGGATTGCCAGAACATTGGTATTTGACGACCTGGGAGCATGAATGCCACCTGTTGTGTTGTGTGGTATTTGATGACCTGGGCCTGAGACTCAACAATCAACTATCGTTCTCCAGAATGACTGACCCCACCTTTAAGCTTTCCTCTGACATCATTTTAGCCATCAGATGATCAAAATTCACCTTTACATAAAGGGGGTGTGGGCCAACACCACTGAAATGATTGAGAACATGCATGTTCCCTAGTGGATAAAACTTTCCTTCATCAACAATTCCAATACGGATGTGTCCCAGGAGTATTAATGGTTTTTTGTACCCTCTGAGGCAATACAATTTGTTACACAATAGAAACCTCATCTAATGATCAGATGGCCATGCCCCCAGAGAACTAAACCTGATTGGGTTTATCTAATAATCTCACCACTATTTTTAGCCACATTTTTAGCCAAACTACTGGATTTGAAGCTGAAAATTTGGAAAATGTTGCTAAAAACCGTAATTATTTCACCTTAACCCTATCATGATGGACAGCAGTGACGACACAGCTCCCTGCTCTCAAGTCTAAGAGTCTGGCCACGATCAATATCTCTCAGCAACATCATGTAATTACCATTGATAGCTCTATGCACTCATTGACAAATAGTCAGATGGCCTCAGGAAACGAGTGTGCAACAACTGAAGTGGTTATTTACTTTATGGTAGCTTGTAGTATACTGGCCTATGCAAACACCATGCAATTCTTTTTTTTAATATTATATATGTCTGTGTTTTTAAAAAAAAAAAACATTGCTTTATTGTTAACCTGTTTTTCTTCAGAGTTCAAGCCTGATATGGCCAATTTCTGACATAAAAGGTTTTCAGCCAGCAGCTGTGATAGAGAGATCAGAGGAGGACAGACGAGATGGCAGCCCTTGGTACCACGACTGAGCTGTGAAGACATTAGGTCAACTCTCATTACAAAGATATTCCCTTATTTCAACAGATGAGTCTTTTTGGGGCTGCAATACTCCCAACTCCCACCTTACCAAGAGAACGGGGAGAGAGGGAGAGAAAGGAAGTAGGAAAAGAACAATCTATGTAATTAAACTACACTGGCTCTTAATTAAATATTGTGTGGTTTAATTAGGAAAATTATCACTGAAGCTAAATCCATCTTAACAAATGTTCCGTCAGGGGCTTTGTGGAGGGTGGGCAGTGGGGTGGCCAGTGGTGGGTGGAGGTGAGACAGGAGAAGGTGGGGCCAGGGCTAAAAAGCCGGTCATCTATTGCTCAAATCTAATTTCCTCCCATTGTCCAAAATAGTCATTTTCATTAAGGGGAATTGAAAATATGAGGCAATTAGAGGACAGGTTCTTCATCAACTGAGGGCCTGACAAGAGGTTAGTGACTGAAGGTGAGATTCTGGATAGGAGGGAGCGAGGGATGATCGGGGATAATTCAAAATCAATTAGGATCACCGCTATCAACTAGCAACTGGATAAAGCCAACATGAGGTGAGGCAGGGACATGAGGGTGTATATCGAAGGGCTGATTAAAACACTGGACCTAAGGGCCTGAGGATTACACTGATTTTGTGCAAACAAACAAATAAACTACTGCTACCCCTTTCACATTGTTACACTGTTTTCACACTGTCATTTGATATATTCTTATTATAAAAATGTCCATTATGGTTTCTTCAATGTATGGTAAAAGTGAAGCAGCTAAGTGCCCTGGTGGCCTGGGGGTTTAAGGCGCAAACCTTTATTGTATGTCATCTCTCTCAACTTATTTCCTGTCATTCTCTTTTGTCAGCTCTCTGAGTCATAAACTGCCCAGATAGAAGATGCTCAAGGTACAGTATGAATGACATCAAATTGCTAGAGGTTTGCTGTGACCTGTAATCTTGACAAAATACTTGTCAAAACACTGACTTTGTTTGGGCTAACATAGAACACAGTAGCAGCAGGTGTTTTGACATCAGTCATACGTCATGTTGCCCTTTACCTTTCGACTTGCCACAGAAACATCACATCACTTCCTGTTTTGGCACTTAACATTGACAATCCATGTGCTGCAGATTTGTACAATATAAACACATTCCCAGTGCCTGAAATAGGCCGGTTCTCACCAGTATTGAGTACCAGCACATTTTTGTCCATATGAGTACCCTTTCTTCTTATCAAGTACTACTACCTGTGGTGAGGATGGCGGTACCCACCACTGAGGTCACCGAATTCTGGACTTTTTTCTGAGGGGTAGTGATATAATTGACTAAAAATAACTACTTTAAGCATGCGCCAGAACCCCTATAGAAAGTACAATTTTTGGAACTCAGTATCTCTGAAACCTGGTGCTGGTGAGGTACTCCTAAAATCCTGTGTAACTGCGTCTCAGTGTAAACACATAGCTAGCTTAATGCTAAGAAAACAGCCCTTAAAATGCCTTTGTTAAAAAGTTTTAAAAAACAGCAAAAGAATTAGGGTTTGTTGTCTTTAGAGTTAGGGTTGTGCTGAATTAGGGTACTGGCACCTTTTTTTGGTCCAGTTCAGGCACTGGTAATTCCTAAGTATGCTAGGTTTTAAATAATGTACGAAGGACCTCTTTCTATATAGCTTCTCATTAATGTGCCTTTATGAAAGTAAATCAGCTGTAGCTTCACAGAGGCTGCTGGGGTTACTATTTCTTTTTCTCAACTGTTCCCCTGAGGACACAATGAATGGATCTCCAGTGAGCCCCACTGAGCCTTGAATTTGTATTTTTGTGATTACAGGATGGCCTCATTAACCAAGCATGTCCCAATGTGATCTGATAAACCTTCAAATGCTGCAGTCTTAATGGGCACTTGTGCACTGTGGTATAACCGGAAGTAGGCACTTGACTTCTTGCAACTACCTAATGTGAGACCCTCAAGCCCTTTTAAACCTTTAAAAGTGCCTTCCTGTCTGTATTCCATTCCACAGTTTTTTCCACATTTAGTTGAGCACTCAAATCTGCTTAACTGATGTTTATTTCAGTATGCACCTCTGCCCTTTCTGTGGCCTCTTTCGCAAAACAGCTTTTTCATTTCCTTCAATGGTCATGTAAAGATGTCCTGTAGACTTACTATAGTTGCGTTTCAGTGACAGGGGTAATTGGGGCGGCAGTAGCTCAGTGTGTAGGGACTTGGCTTCAAGTCCCACAGACCACAGTATGGATTGTAGACTGGTAGCTGGAGAGGTGCCAGTTTCACCTCCTGTACACTGCCGAGGTGCCCTTGAGTAAGCAGTTAGGGGTTAGGTACCCTAACTGCTCCCTGGGCGCCTACAGCTGCCCACTGCTCCTAATGTATATAGTTATGTTTATTGGATGGGTCAAATGCAGAGGACAAATTTAATTTCATTTATGTAAAAATGCTGTAAATACTGTGAAAATGACAATAAAGACTTATATTATATTATATTATATTATATTATATTATATTATATTATATTAAAAACGTCATGACCACTTTAAAGAAAGAAACACTTTGTCACTCCCAACTGGTCATATACTGCTGCTTGGTCAGTGGCCCTCTGTTTAAAAATATAATGCTTTAGGTATCTCTAGCATAATTTATGGATCCACAGGGCTCTGTGGTCAAGCTCTGCAGCTGGCGAGAGTAAACAGACTTTCAGTTAGACTTTCATAATAAAGCTTACGTGGTTAATGTTATGTAACACAGTTTGGTTAGTTTAAGCACAACTAATAGATCAATAAAACTTACGTTACCTATACTTGATGTAACTAGTACATAAATAAAAACTTGTGTAACATACCCAACGTAATGTACCTAATGTTAGTGTAGTTGTTGCTACTGTTGTTGCTGTGCACCTCTGTCTCTCTGTCTCTCTCTCTCTCTCTCTCACCCCAACTGGTCGAGGCAGACGACCACCCACCTAGAGCTGAAGGGTCTGTTCTAGGTTT
>NW_023339807.1:1665365-1671047 GCF_004916995.1 Morone saxatilis
TGGGTTTTTGTTTTGATTTGTTTGTTTTATGTCTTTCTTGTCCTTGCTAGGAAACCCATATAAATTTAATGTATGATCAAATACCTCTAACATGAAGACCGTTAAACACTAGTCCTGATATGTCTTACTAAGTAACTGCATACCAACTAAAACATCATTAACTGACTTTTATGTGATTTTCCCAATTGTATTGTGACCCTTTTACACATAAGACTCTTTTCAGAATTCTTCTTCTAACTTCTAAACTTAATTTTTGTCCAGAACAATAATCATTTGAATGATTAAAACCAATATCAAATCCTAATGTAAGGACATCCTTCAACACAGGAAGTTGACTCTCCATAAGCTTTGATTCAGCCATTGATTCTCATTAGGGCTGATGAACATCTTGTCATTGCTTCATTTGACAGATTTTGCACACTCTTAACAGATTTATTATCAAATGTATTTGGTGCCAACTCAATTGTCAAGGGAAGTCTGCGCTTGATTAGCTTCTCTGAAATGAGTCAAAGCGACACTCTAATCCACCTATCTGGGAAGACTCCATTTTTGTGTCATTTATGTATATGAATTATTCTTTGCTCAGAGTGGCCTCTTTATCACCTAGTGATTATCGGAGTGACTCATCTAAAATGAATCTTAAGAAAGAGTGGCACATTCAAGAGTTGTAATGGGATTTCCACAGTGAGACGCTCTGCAATCTTAAATGTGGGTGAACTAATTAAACTAATTGTATTCATGTGCATAAAAGAATTCAGTTCTTCCCGATGCTGTAAAGGGCAGCACAAAATATAGTGCTGTCACATTGCATGAGCAGAAATATAATGAGCACATTGTTGTACAGGCTGCTGCACCGAGCCACTGAGCACTAAGTCTGTGTCCTCACCGCCACAGCTTAAGTGTTGACTCACCCACCATATGGTGTTTTTTCTTACAGAAACAGCTATAAGTGTGTTCTATTATGATATAATAATCAGTAAAGCATATTTATGTGAGCCCTCTACTAAAGTGTGAAGAAATAACAGCAGCAGAGAGTCAGATGGGTCAAAGTGATGGTGTTGGGAAGGTAAACTGTGATTTTACAGCCCTGTCTAGAAATTACATTTATATGCAACAACAAATACATTTTGAGGGAAACGTAATGCGTTTTCTATTTATATAATGAACCTGACATGTCGCAAAGTGTTTATACTGAATGTGTCAATAAAGTGTTAACTTTCATTTGTTTTCCACCAAAATAAGTAATCTTATGGACTACAGAAGACAACTTTGTCGTGTATTTAAGTACTACTCTCTGTGTGAATTTCTTTTTTGTTAAATATAATTGACAAATACTTTAATGATCTTTAATCCCTTTTATTTCTTATTAGACCCAATTACTTAAATTCTGATAATGCAAAGAGTAATTTTATGGTGTTTGTTTTATAGATATGTATTTATTGTTTTTCGGACTTTAAAGCTGCAGTAGGTAACTTTTATAAAAATATATACTTGCTATCCTGACAGTAGTACATGAGACAGATAATCTGTGAAAAATTCAGATTACTCTGGCTCCTCCTAGTGCTCCTAATGGCATTTGCAAACGCCATTTTGTTGATTCTTGCAATACTACTGCAGCTTTAATGTAGGTAGAGCTAGCAGCATGTGGTTAGCAAATGCCCTGGGATGGCTAATTTGCTTAGAGAGCCAACAGACAGCAGTAGCAGTAGACTAATAGCTATCACGACCTGCACCAGCTGATGATGTCGGCTAGCCCTAGTTTTTGGCACTCGTCGCCCTTCCTCTGTGGCTTTCCTGCCAACTTAGCCTGATTGGCTGTTCAGCTTAAGCAAATTAGTACACATGAAGAGAAACAGAAGTGAGCAAAGCAGCAAACAACTTCGTCAAGAGGGCACGCATTTTTCAACTTCATCTCATCTGATCATTTCAATACACAGATATCCCGCAATTAGAAGCCACTCTTTCACAAAACCATCTTAGCGATAGCAGGAAAACCTATATCCATCAGGCTGCTTTTGTTCATATCTGCAGTCCTAGGTCTTCCGGTGTTCTGTTTTTAATGTCGAGGTTAAAGCTCACTTGTCCAGTCGCTATTATTGTATTATATATTGTGTATGAAAAAACTTTATTTATTATGGTATCCCAGATAATCTTCCTTAAAATAACCATCCTGTAGTATCATGTATGTACATCACATCTGAAAAGCAGCCAGCAGAAATAATTTGATATATATGCAGGGAGCAGCTCACGGGGACAGGAACATTTCCCCGTTGGCAATCACAACTCGTTTTAAAGTAATACATTCAAAGAAAGCACAATATGAATTGTGAAACTGTTGACTCCAGAAAAAATTGGAGCCACCAAACTAAAATGAGAAATGTGTTGAGTCGGAGGTGGAAGTTTGGAATAGATACAAGAGCATATTATTACTGTTGTTATTTCTTGAAAATGTCATGTGAGTGTAGGGGGAAACTTGCAATGGAGGAAAGCTGATGCTGAAATAGCTCTTAAAGGTTAGGTTGTATTCAGCATAGGGCATGGCTACCTTTTTACAAAGGTTAAACACTCTCATTATGAACTAACATGATTCCCACAATGAAGGAACACTGATGATAAAATGGCCACAAAAACATTAAACCACTTTTGAAGTTTGAGATTGATGTAAAATAATAATAAACACATTAACCCTGGTGTGGTTTTCACTTCTGGACCACCAGTATTTCTTCTTGTTCCTACAGTGTGCTGTTTGAATAATTTGCATATTCATAGATTCTGGAATTTTTAATGAGGTAGAAGGAGGGGATTACTTTTTAAGGATTTTAATCTGGAAATTATTGTTGTTGTTTCCTAGGTGGACGTTGAACTGTTTCTGTTAGTAAACATTTAAAATGAACACCATATAAGGTTTAATACTATATAAATGGTTTTCCATTTCTCAAATTACTTCTTCACTCAGTTTTCCATCAAGTGTAATATATGTGATTAAGTGCTCAGTAAAAAGTTAAAGTTTCTCTCCTGTTGCAGCAACACTCTTAGTTTGAAAGGCTTAGGGGTCACATCAGTCATCAGAAAAACAAAACACCAATTTTATAAGGTGTGACCTGTCTTTGTAGGAGACAGGTGTGTTAGGCTGGCCTTAGCTTTTGTCCTATCCTCTCTGGTTCGTCTTTGATGGTGAAGAGGGAAGAAAGAGCGGCTTTTGAGCTAGCACCAGGGGACTGAGAAAAATCCATGGTCGGTCAGCTTGGCAGAGCTAACCTATTGGGATTTCAGATGTGCTGCGGTGAGTAAAGCCCCCCACGAGAGAAGAAAAGATAACCAGTGACACACTCACAAGGCTTTCATGATGATGAGCAGTGTAGTGTCTGGACACACATTGTTCAAATGATCAGGATTGCTGCGGCTGCTCACCAGGTGGCCCACATGAAGGGAAAGAGGTAAGAGCAAACACAAGCCAGCGTATCCAAGTCAGGAGGGGAAGGAAATAATATATAGCGTTTTATTTAACAGGACATGTTTCACCTCATAAATACAATGAAAGGGGCTGGCAGTTCCAGGCTGAAATGAGTTTCTGGAAGTCTCTGTAATAAAATGTATATAATGCTGTTATACACTGTGTGCAGATTTTATTTCTTTGGGCAAAGGAAGACATGTCTTTTTATTGTTTGTTACACTGATTCAGGTCTGTGTGCATACCTAATCAGACAGCTCAGAGCACTCGCAGCATTTTACAGAAACTTGACTTTTGGACCATAATTATCTTATTTGCATTCATTTAGGACCTATAAAAATAGGCAGATTGAATCCATTGCAATTTGCTTCTGCAGGGTGGGCAGCAAACCTTCACTCAATCAGAATTTAAATTAGCTTTTTCAAAAAAATGCTATCAAATTTTGGAAGCATGAAAATTATATTATTTGCTGGGGGATTTGTCAAGGACAATCAAAAAGTAATTTACTATGTATTTTCTGACCATATACATGTTTTTGTTTAATTTGCTTGAATGGCAGAAAATGCTCCTATCTATAATTTTAATAATCAAGGATGGATATGAAGTTACATGTTCCTTTCTTTGTGGAATTGTATAAATGAAGCTGTAATCCACATCTCTTTTCATTCAAGACTGTCCTGAAATTCAGTTTTTGAATACCTATATTTGCACATCATAATCTGCAGCCTTGTATTTTTGCTACGTTAATCCCTGTAGCAGGGACTGGGGCCCTGAGCAGCCAGTGTTTATAGACATTTACTACCCCAGGTCTCTGAGTAAACTGCAGTACAGGGGGGAGAAAATAGCAGAGGGCAGACTGCTGCATCAGCTCTATCAGCTCTCTATAGCAATAGTTGCTATACTGAAACTGTGCTATGGAATATGTACATGTTCAAGATTACATAGGTGATGGTAGCTAACATCTACTACAGCCTTTACCTCTGCAGAATATTGTTGCCATGATTTATTTATCATTTTTGGGAGTGAGTCACTCCTGTGTGTGACCTTTTGTTGCACAGGTTTAGAGTTGCCAGGATACATTTTCTACTGTGGTTATAAAGCAAGAACAACAAGAGAATGAAATCATTGGAAGTCCTCACTTCCTCATTGAGTGTGTGCACAGAAACAGTTTGTTTAGAATCACCAGTTGGCTCACAATCTTACACTTACTGAACAGTAAAATGTGTTGTAGGTGCTCAGTCAAACCAGTCTCACCCCCAAGTGATGCTTGCTTAATGCTGTAGGTGTCCCTCTGGCATAGTTTCTGGACTCGCCCGTCGTCGCTGTCAGGTGATGTAGTATAAAGAGGGAGAAAGTCCACATATGGAGGTGGTGGGCTGCATGGATGCCTCAAACAAACAAAGGACTTTAACCCAGGAGACTGCTGTTGGTGGCCCGTTTGAAACCTAAAGTAAACAATTTCTTTTGAGTAATGTATGGAAGTTACATGCAGTGTTGGGCAATAAGGCATTACTATATTAATAATATTACATTAATAATATCACTTCCCCAGTGTAACTAATTACTCATATGTTTCAGTAATTTTATTAGAGTTAACCCCCCAAAATAATGAGTTACAATATTACTTTTTGCCACCCCCTACTGGTTTAAAATCCAACAATCCAATCATATCCCTGGACTCATGTTTGTACTCGTGGAGGTTTGGAAGATGGAAATGCTTACATTCAGCAGCTGGAATTATTCCATTACTTTGTTTTAACAAACATAACTGGATTTTAATCGTCGAGAAGGGCCACACTTACTAATTTTGTGGAGATTCTCAGAAAAGTATATAACTGGTAGCGTAACTAATTACTGTTGGCTAGGAGTAATAAGTAAAGTAATGTATTACTTTTTAAAAGAGTAATGAGTAATAAATAAAAATTTACTTAAGTTACATTTCAATTCATTTCAATTCAATTTTATTTGTATAGCACCAATTCATAACAGAATTTATCTCAGGAGACTTTTCAGATAGAGCAGGTCTAGACCGAACTCCTCTTAACATTTACAGAGACCCAACAGTACCACCATGAGCAAGCACTTGGCGACGGGGGCAAAAAAAACTGCCTTTTAAGAGGCAGAAACCTAGGACAGACCCTTGGGCTCTAGGTGGGTGGTCATCTGCCTTGACCAGTTGGGGTGAGAGAGAGAGAGAGAGAGAGAGACAGACAGACAGAACAGAGAGACAG
>NW_023339807.1:1671147-1676674 GCF_004916995.1 Morone saxatilis
CTGCCTAAGTGTGCTGCATTTGGGTCCTAAACTGACCCGTTACAGAACCTAAAGGTCCAGTGTGTAACATTTAGGAGAATTGTCAGAAATGGAATATAATATTCACACAGGTATGTTTTCATTAGTGTATAATCACTTGAAGATAGGAATTGTTATGTTAGATGCTATTTATCAGAGGTTGAAGGCTCTGTAAAGTTTAGATCTTTAAAAATAAGAACTTAATTAAATTTTTTAAATTTTCTTGAGATATTGAGTCTCTGTATATCTTTTGAGTTTTTTACGTTACTTTTAAAATGCACCTTAATTAATGTGTTAAATTTGATAGCATCAAACTTGGTGGTTAGTCATTGTTAGGGCTGGCAGCAGTCCTCTAGATCTGTCCTTGGACCTGAAAAAATGTAAACCTATCCTTTAACATTGTTGTGTCTGAGAAAATACCAGTTTTTTTTCTTGTATATTTCCAGCTCTAGCAAGTGAGCTATGGAGAATCAGAATGATGTCTGACTGATAGAGCAGATGGCTGGATCGGCAGGTTAGAGGCTATAACTCAAAACTCGTCCCTCGGTGCCCTTTTAGCTCCTGCAGAGGATCAGGCAGGCTGGGAGACTGCCCTTTGGAGGCTCTGTCTGAGGCAAATTGTCAGAGGGATTGCCCACCTTTTCTATCAATTTACAGACCTTTTGTGTGCCAGCAGCTCCACTCTCATTACCACAGCCCTGGGTTCACACGCAATCTTTTAGATTCAATTAGCTCGGATGTGCAGCAAAATATCGAAGGGCGTTTTGCTCAAGCAAAGCCTCAAGGAAACTAGAAAAGGTCATGGCTCTGACTTCCTCTGTGAGAGGTACAGGGAGGTAGATGGAAGAAAAAATGTCACGTTCAATGGGCTAAAATGGCATTTCATTCCCTGCACTACTCCACCACAGTGACCGAACTTCATTTCCCTTCTGAAAATATGCTGCCTGGAGCAACTGACTCTTTCAATTTAATACTTACAACAGCGGGCTTTTAATACCTCAAGTATATTGTTCAAAGTTTAGCACCTCATTAATATTCAAACCTCAGCTCCTAGCCGTTCCTCACTGCAGTGAAAAAGACTGTCAGCTCCTGCTATACACTAAAAACTAAGCAGGAAGTGCCGCTCTATGGAAACCTCAGTATATGGGACATACCCAGCTGTGCCACTGAAACTGGAGCCATTATTTTTTTCCTGAAGAAAGTGTTCCCTTTTGACAAGGCATTTAACATAGAAATGCCATATTATGCATGCAAATCAGGCAGCCCTCTTGTTCGGTGCGCGCGGCCTTATTGAGGATGACCTTGGTGGACGACAGGTGTTAGAGGGGGAATAATACGTCTCCTGTCACCTGCAGGTGACATAAAATTCCCAATTAAACTTTAAGATGTCTGGATTCATGGGAACTAAACAAAATGTGCGTGGCATCTGTGATGAGGTTGACATTTTTTTTAGTTACTAGAGGTAATCAAATTCACAGTGTTACATTAAAGAGCCGACAGACTGAAGGGAAGAATGCAAGTTCCAGTAATGTTATGCTATATGATACTGTGTATGATTAGCTTGTAATAAAAGGGTTCTACAGTAATCTGCAATATTTAATGATTTCAACACGGGTTTCCAAGTTCTGATCAATGTTGCTCATATCACTGGTAATATCTACATGTATCTATCTACAATTACATGGAGCTTTTTATTGCTCAAGGGCTCTGTATTATAGACTGTTCTACAATATAATTTACCCTTTAAGAATGGCTTGTCAATTTGAAAAGAAACTTCCCTTTGCAATGGATTGTTTTAACCACAGCTGCTTTTCTCTGTTTTGCATCACCGTAAACTGGTTATCTTTGGGTTTGAACTGTAAAACAAAATAAACAATGTCATTGTGAAATTCATTAGCATCATTAGCATTTTTTCAATTACATTTTTTTCCCTACCTTAAATGATTAATTAATCAAGAGTATCGGGGTTTGAGTAGGTTTCAACAGGTCAATGACTTTCTAAGACCATGTTGAATGCAGTTTAGTATTTTCTCCTTTGTGCTTGGAAGGGGAGGGTGAACCAAGGGAGTTGCAATTTAAATGATTAATTAATCAAAAATATCAGGGATTCATCAGATTTCAAACAGCTAAAGTTGAGACACACTGGCCAAAAAATTTATAAGAAGAAAAAACATGGGTTCTATGTCGGCTTCGTTTTGTGGTTGTTACAGTGTGATATTTTGTTCCCCAAAACACACATACAAGTAACATTAACTTCATTAATAGAATTTATTTTTAACCGTCTAAAAGCAGACCTCCCACAGGCGGCCGTGTTTTTGCATTATCCTGTTTAAATCACTCTAAAATAAAAAGTATAATAGCTAGAGCATTCATTCTTTTTTGCAGAGGAGGTAGACAGAAGAAGTGTAAGAAATGAGAGTAAAAATGAACATATCTCAAAAACTAAAAAATATATGCGTTCATGTTTCTACATGTAGAAATCTTTTATATCACTGTTTCTTGTTTTTATTCTCTTATTATATTTTAATAAAATCTGATGAAAAAACAGGTCCAATTTAGTTTTTTTTATATATCTATGGTAAATTAACTGTACTTGTAGCGCCTTTCTAGTCTTGCGACCACTTAAAGCACCTTTACACTACACTTACTCACACCCCAATGACAGAACATTGGGTTCAGTATCTCGCTCAGGGACACTTGACATGCAACGGGGAGGAGGCGGGGAACGAACCAACAACCTTCCAATTAGTGGACAACCCGCTCTACCTCTGAGCCAAAGTCGCCCCAGTGACTCGATTTCAATTATTTTTTCAATTATTATTGACTTATATAACCTTCTAGCTTAGGTTGTACAGGTTTAGAAATATGAATCATTTCAATATACTCAAAGAAATTACATGACAATAAGCAAAAGCAACAATGTAGGCACTGGTGGACCATTTCTACAGCCTGACCTGTCAAAATCATATTTAAGAGCAGGTTAAGTGATTATGAAAATAATCCGTAGTTGCAGCCTTGTTTAGACCATAAATGTAGAGTTGGTTTATCAGAACACCCAAGCAGCTGCCTGCTGCTGCTGCTGGAAATTAGGTAAATAATAGCAGTGAGACTAAATTGAAACAATAAAGTTATGGGCTATAAAACCAAAACAAGGAACTGAAAGAGGCTAAAATGTTTGGATCCATTAGTTCACGAGAAAATATTGATTACATTCTAAATTCATTGTGTGAAAAGGTACATTACTTTAATTAAAACATGGTACCTATAGGCTGCTAGTGATGTTTTCATGACAGTTAAAGGTCCAGTGTGTAACATTTAGGAGGATCTAGTGTCAGAAATGGAATATATAATATTTGTAAGTATGTTTTCCATAGTGCACTGAGGGAGTTGCAGTCTGCAACTACTGCAACTATACCGGCCCTTTAAATGATTAATTAATCAAGAATATCAGGTCTAATGCATGTTTAAATAGGTTGAACAATTTGTCCATACTGATAAAAAAAGATAAAAAGGAAAAAGGGTTCCATGTCGAAGGAGTTGCAATCCGCAACTACACCACTAGATGCCTCTACATCCTGCCTAATGGTCCTTTAAATGATTAATTTATCAAGAATATCAGGATATCAGGTTTCAACAGGTTAAACTTAAGACTTTCTAAGACCATTATGAATTTCAAATTCTATGTTGCATCCATATTTCCAAAAAAGAAAGGATGGAAAAAGGAAAATCGGTATTGGTTCCATGTTGATTTCTTTGTGTAGTTAATCCAGCATGATCAATTTATATTTTTCTCCAAAACACATTTAAAAATTAGACTGAAAAATGTGTTAGAGGTAATGTTAATTTCATTAATCCGAACAATTGTTAAGACCCTTTCAAATTCAGATTCTTAGATTTTAGAGCAGGTTAATCCATAATAAAAATAATCCTTATTTACAGCCTTTGTTTAAACCGTCTGTAATACCTCTGACAAATAAAATGTTCCATCTGTTACACAGGGTAAGAACTGCAGTAAATAAAAACATTGCAGGCCTATCTTCTGTGTTTCTTTAGAAAAACCTCTTTCAGATGACTTGAAGTGAAACCTTATCCTGTGAATGTATATAGCAGTCTATACATTTGTGTGAATCATCAGTATAGCCTTGACTTAAAAACACATAATGAGTTGATGACCATCGCTGCTTGTAATTTTTTAGTTATAGATGAGCTGTTTTATAATCTTTAAATTTTAAATTGAAATGTTTGTTTCCGTGCAATTACAAAATGATTTGGTAATTATAGGAAAACTATTTTGACAAATGATTAAAAAATAATTGTATGAACCTAACACATTTCTATTTAGATTACTGAGTAATTATGGGATATGTCAAGATTATATGATGGTATGATACAAACTTTTCTTTTAAGGACAAAAAATCTGATGAAAACCAGCCTGTTTGTTGTCAGTATTACTTCCTGTGATCTGAGAGTAGTCTGTAACTGTGTCCTCTCTTGCCTTTCCTTCACATTTATGTTTGAACAAAGGATTGAAGCCCCTCTTCTTGACTAATTACCACAGATTAAAAGGTTCGGAGGAACATCTGCACGAGTCAAGGAGAGTCAGATGAAGCCAAATGAATTGCCCAAAGAACAGTGATGAAGAGCTATTTGGAAAACCTTTCACCTCCTGTTTAAGTGCTCAGGCTCCATGCAGCACTTATTCCTCCTCGCTGCCTCTCAGAAATGTTGCTGCACGGAAGAATGTTTACCCCGACAACAGAAAACAAGGCATTTCACTGATTTGTCATGACTTCACAGCTGAATTGGTCTCGATTTCAAAGTTAAACTTTGCAGAATATTAGCTTTATAGCACACTAATATAACGGCTCCGGCAAGATAAACTGCATATACATTCATAATGTCTGTGGGAAAATGCAGGAAAAATTATAGCTTTGGTCATTTGTTTAAAAGCTAAAAACAAACTTTATGACTCACACTTTATATCTTTATGAGTGTTTTTTTGGGGTCCTTGAGAGCTGTCTGGAGGTGGAACTGCCGCCCATGTTAACTAATAGGGCTATTTTAATATAAAGTATATTCGGCACATATTTGTCAGTTGAGTGAGAGACAGGCAGACACAGCGGGCAGGAGAGAAGCCTGTCTTCACGATTATCACAAGATGGTCCTTTTATCTTTATTGTTTTAGAAGAAGTGATGCCCCTGTGATAGATGCATGTTTTAGGAGGGGTAGTAAATGTATACAGTTTCGTTAGGGGGTTGTGTTTTTATGGTAGGAGATGACCGGTCAGCAGTTGGTTACAGTCATAGGGTCAGCTCACACGACCATTTGTGGGAGAGCCGTTAAACCCATATCTGGACTATACATTAGTAATATGAATAGGACAACAGGGGTGTTTCTGTTTTAACGATGTACTGAGATGTATATAAGGGAGAGCATTCTAGAAGTCTAGAGGGAACATCTATGCTGTGGTCTTCCCTCCATGCTGCATGAGTAAAGGAATTTGATTCA
>NW_023339807.1:1676699-1684544 GCF_004916995.1 Morone saxatilis
TGCAGGGATTGCTCCCATTCAGCCACAAGGGCATCACTGGAGGTCCAACACTTCCACACCTTATCACCGGCTGTGGGGTTGATAAGGCCCCCCCCCCCCCCGACTCACAATCGCGAGGGTTCCAGCCATAGTGTTGACTGTGAGCCAGCTACTAAAGCAACTAAATGGAATTCAGCCATAATTAATTTCATTATTTACACCTGGTGCTTCTCCTGCTGGATGTTGAAAAAGAAGCCGGTGGACTAAAGAAATATTCAGCGGCTGGTTCCAGCAGGGTGGGCATGGAGATATAATCACAAACAATATATCGACATTTTGCTTTAGAAAAGCCCCCCAAATGAAGATAATTGAAATTCAAAAACAATATTGCTGGACTCATTGGTAAAGCACTGAATGCGAAATATCTAAAGGGTGCATTAGAAATGTTATATACTGTTTTATTTCCAAATTCTCTGACATTTTTTTCCAAATACATGTCTTTTTTCATTGAACTTGGGTCTAAAAGGGCGGCCATAAGCAGAGTATTAGGGCGGTGTAACAAAAACCGATTTTGAATCGGGAAATCGGTTTTGGATTTAAAAGATGCGAGTTGCATCGGTAACACGACTAATAAAACGGTCTTAATATAGCTTGAACCGGCCGATGGGGCCCGAATTAAAAAAGTTATAAAATGGTTATGCTGCTGGATGCGAGCAGCAGTGCTGAAACTGCATCTTCTCTCTGACCGTCTCTCGCTCCCTCCCTTAAAACTCTCGCCCGAGACTTTGTCGCCAGTTACGCTCAGATAGCGCTGTGAATTCTGTGGAGGAAAGCTTTAAAAATGGGCTGCACTCGGCAGGATTCACAACGCTCCGGCAAAGTTTTAACAGTCTAAAGTGGGTGGAAGAAATCGGCATTTTATTTGAAGAATGGGAGTATTGGATAAAAGTGGTCGTTGTGCAAAGACTGTAAAACTTGCGATTAAAGGTACTCCGTTAGTACGACAAATCTCCACACTCGACTTGGGTGAGACGGCATTGGGGAAAACAGGCGAGGAGGAGGCCTTAGGCACAGGATAGCACAAAGACACGAACAGAAATACAGACTTATTCCAGCAAAAACTTCACCCACAACTCGGCGGAGGAGCAAACGGCTAATAACGGACCTCAATAACCCAGTTCATGTTGGTTAAAGACATGGGGAGCTGAATCGAACTGAATCGAATCGTTCCATTTTAAAATGTATCGTTCCTGAATCGTATCGTACCCCATGTATTGAGATACGCATCGAATCGTCTTTTATTGGAGAGATGCACACCCCTAAAGAGTATTATTTTATTTTATTTTTTAATTAACTTGCAGGCAGTTTTCTTTAGTAGGAGGAAAAACTATTACAATATGACTTCAACTGCATCTTAATAATTATAATTTATTTCAAATCTCAGTTAGATTTTGTTAGCTCAGAGTAATGGAATATTAATTCATCCATCATTGCACACTACATCTTAACCTTTCTTACAGGTGTGCATAAACTACAGGTATGAAAATCAGATATTTTCACAGATTATCTGTCTCATGTACTACTTTTAGGTTATATTGAACATTTCAGCAAATGTGACAAAAAGTAATTTTTATAAACATTACCTACTGCAGCTTTAACATTGTATCGATCAATTTAGGCAATGGGTGAATCTTTAATTTTACAAATGTTTACTGAAACCAGTAGAACTGTAACACAAACCTCATTGTACCACTACTTTAAATGATTTATCTAAAATAAATTTAATTTAATGTCATTCATCTCTAGTACTAATGTGCTCTAACACTTCATGGTGCTGTGTTTAATGGCTCATGCCACAACAAACTCTCACAACATGCTTCACATCTCTTAGATTAAAACTAACAGGGCAAGTTGTATTAATAGTGCAATGTTATTCAATATTTAAAGGACAGTGTGCTTACAGCAATGTAAGATGATAGTTCAATAGGCTAAAACATGTGACATTAAATAAATCTTAATCTGTTAAGGTATTCTGCATGTGTAAATGTGTGACTACATTGTACATGGATGAAACATGAGCATTAAAGGCATGACCATTAACTAATAGTGCTGTAGTGGCCCTGCCATGTGAAAAATACAGTATAATGCTGTGTGACTGATTGCTTATTTATTCTCCAATCAGACCTATTATTACTATTTTCAATCTTATTTTAAATGGGATTCAGGTGTATCATGGTCTTAATGGGCGGCTGTGGTTCAGAGGTAGAGCAGACCTGCATTTCACTTCACCATCAGTAACATCAGTTCTCTCTTCTCAGACTCTCACAAAGCATCTTCTACATCTTACAGTAATTTATAAAGATCTGTTTAGCATTGTGCCTGTTCCAAGCTTATTGTTTGTAATTTTCTGAGGCCAATATGGAGAATCTGTCCTTGGGGGAAATTATGGTATGGATACTGATACAGTATAACTCATCGATCTCTCTGCCTGTGTGCAGTCATGGCTGTGACTTTATCTTCCCTCTGAGGCCCAGAGATGTAGCCACATAGACTGACCAGGAGGCAGACAGACTCATTACTTCACTTTACAGCCTGTCACAACACTGACAGCCCCGGGTATCGCACCTGACTGGGGGGTACGGGAAGGGAAGCAGGTAAGTAGTTTCATAAAAACTAGATTATATCTGTCAGATGTTGTTTTGCATGGTGGTTTAGTGGAAAATTACATTCACAGAGTGCGCGCCTTATCACATTGCAATTACAGACTCTTGACTAAAGCCATTTTATAAATAACGCTGTCCAGGAAATAAAACGCGTTAGCAGTTGTGATACTGGCTGGATATCTTTCTGATCGGCTGTGCTTGTGTGGAAAGCAGATTATTTTCGAGGAAAGAGGCATGAAAGTCAGTGAAATACCAATTTAATGGTCGCAACCTTTCACTGATCTGAGCAGGTGGACTGGTTTGTGATCTGAACCTTTCAGATGGAGGGTCGATGAGCGCAAGCGATGCTGCAATGCACATCCAAACAAGAAGATTCAAAGACAGGAAAAACAACTGTAACAATTATCCCATTACATGACTGAGCCTCTCGGGGATTCTAGTGACCGATGCTGATCACTGCAGACTGCAGTGAGCATTTTAAAACAGAGTTAACCCATACAAATATTTGTTGCATGAAGTTTACAGCTTTTAAACAGTCCCATGTGCCATTATGTGATACATTTTTAAAGAAAACACTGAACACAAACAACATAGAAGAAGAAGATTATGAAGAAAAAGAAGAAGAAGCTTCACTGGTTGGTGGAGACATTCAACTATTGGGTGGTAATTCTAAACATTAAACAAGAATCAATAAAATACTCAATTCAAAAAAATGATATTTCTAATTATAGATATCTGTTTGCTCCCACTCACAGGCAGACACAGTTTCTTTTTGTTTTGTTTTTGTTTTTACTTAGAGGGATTGGTAAAGTCATATTCAAGGTTGCAGTAAATAGTGGTGATGTGTTGCATTACAGTACATAGGGCAAAAAGCTGAAGCCAATAAAATCCCACACCTGCCCCTCTCAACTGATGGAGTCAGCTCAGTGGATCTCATTTCAGCCTGTACCATTACATGCCGTGACAGCCTTGATAAAACTTTTAATTGCGTCCCTCTGAGCTTTTCTCTGATGCCTGAGACAAATTGACTTTGGGCTAAAAGTCAGATGGTATCAGAGATTTTTTACTGCAGTCTCCAGCAAATAATCCTTTGTAAATTTGATCTGCGCCCCACAAATAGCAAGTGGCACACACAGAAGAGCAGATTACCCGCCTGTCGGCCGGAAGCTCTTTATTTATACCTATTCATGTGGTAGTGAGAAAGCTCAATGCGCTGCAAGTAAAAAAACATACTTTGCATTCAGTAAAAAGCTGCAAAAAAATAAAACAAGCAAATGAATGCATTTATTCACCAATTTGACGATGCATTTGCGTCGCAAAAAAGCGTGCTGACAATAGAAAGCAGACAGAAGCAACACAGCTAATAATAGGTAACATTGGCACCTAAAGCATTAGCCTTTTGCTAAATACGAGTGTTTTGCGTGTAACTCAGAGTTGGGAAGGATGTGTGTGAAAACAGCAAAGCAGCCCCACAACAAGCATACAACGGTATGTCATTTAGAGCCATGTTAAAACTTAATGTAACTAAGAAAGGTAACTGCATTGTTTGATCTGGATTCATTTATTTCCCTGTAATTGTGATTTTATTTAATACTGTAACAGGGCAGAATATGTATGTAACAAAAACATGAAGCGGTAAAATTCCAGACCTATTGTTCTGGAGGTGTTTTCCTGAAAAAAAAGCAACCCCTTGTGACCAACAACTAAAAAACCGGATGTTAAGAAAAACGTGCTGTAGCCTCATACTTTGACCAGTTTGAAAAGTTTAAATTGATTTTGTGCTTAGCTTAACTAGTGCTTTATGTGCTGTAAAGGACATTCCACTGTGGACAAAAATGGGTTAAAGAAAAATAAATTAAGATTTGTTTCCAGATACACTGCAAGCGTTATCGCATTAACACTGACAGTACTATTTTTCACATCACAAACAACCCTGTCTAATAAAAGGAGCACCAACCCATCACTGCAACACACTAAAGATATTCATTGGCTTATGTTCTTCCCCCTATGATATAACATTGTGGAAGCCAATTTTTTCTGTGGGTGTATTCCAGAGTAGAAGTGCACTAAATTGTGTAAGTGACTTTTTTTAGCCATCCAGCAGGGACAGGATTTAATTGCAGGAACATGAATTATCTTGCTGTAGTAAGGGGCCTACAACCCTTGACATCCAAATTTAAATATCACATCCTCGGGGACCACTGGAGGAAAAAAAGGGTGCCATTAGCAACACTTCCACACCCCTCCTACTAATGACACACATACAGGATCACATTAAAAAAGCTTTACACTCTCAGTTGGAATGGCCCTTAGTCATCTTGTTTGAGCAAATTTGAATATCTGAAAGTTTGTATTCATGATCTAAAATGCAAAGAAATCTGAGAAGCAGTGGGGTGAATGATTGAGCCGTAAATATAATTAAAGTGAATGGCTCATATTGTTCCTGGAAATGTCCTCCCACCATCCCGTTAAAAATAGAGTGATGTTCTCATTTAGCAGTGTCTGACGTGCTGTTGTGACAGTTTATGTCAAATTATGCTCTCAAATTACCATGTAGCATTGAACAAAGCTGTTCAATTAATCACTGAGCCGACTGACTGTCATTAAACTGCCCCCTTAATGCAGAAAATCTGCTGTTGCTTTTTGGGATCCACACTGCATATGTGAATATAAAATCTGACAGCTTCACAGCTGAAACATAACTTGGCTGTCTGGGAAGTTTTTTTTCACCCTATACTTAGAAGTGTACCTTAGTCATTATGTAACTTTAGTGACAGATTCTTCACATAACCGCAGCCATGAATCATGTGTGCACTGACCTGACTGAGCCAGCTGCAGTATAAGCTGTAGGTCACAGAATGATTGTTTAGTTAGGCTGATATAGTGTCAGACCAACAATGAATGTCTTGTTTCAAAAAGCAATAGAAATAGATTGTTTTGCACAATAAGCTGACACAGCACTTCCATATTATCATTGTTGTTTTCATTTATGCACGCAGCAGCCAAGGAGCACTTCAGAAGATTCACCTCATAAATGTAAATGACATGTTCTAGAGCTGTTCGCGCCCTTTCTAGACAGTGCTCAAAATTCCACCAGAAGCACCGCGCTGCTCTGCGTAGAATATGTGGATGGTCTATTTTTGACAGAAGCCACGACCCACTCGCATCAAGCAGCACAGAGCAGATCTCATTGGCATGAGGTCAGACACAGAAACTGTGAATCTTCAAAACAAAATACCGCATGTAGACTCTGGGTCAAATTTCATGTTATATCAAGATGTTTTAGTCAGTCAGTCAGTCAATCAGAGGAGATTTTAAGCAGAGAAAAGCACCAGTTTGTATAGTTTTTAAGGAGAAAAGACACAAGTAGACAACATCAGGCAGGCAGCATACTCTGAGGATGATTCACTTCTGAAATGCTCTCAGTGGAATTTTAAGACGCACAGATCATGGAGTCAAACTACGTTGCAGATGTGATGTCATAAAGCCACATCCAGTGGAATTTCAGGGTTACAGTGTCTGTCTGCTGTTTGGTGCTGAGCAGGTAGTGTACAGTGGGTTTGTCAAAGCTTTTTCACTGAGAACAGCTGCCTGCTGATGCTGAAAACCAGGTTGATCATACCGATGAGAATGAACCAAAACTGTAAGAAGAGCCCAATAACTGACATTGCCAGACAAGGCCAATATCCACTTAATGTTGAAAGTGTGTGTTCATGAAACTAAACGGGTCACCAGAAGAGGCACTCGTGTGAGGATAATACTGACTGTTACCAGTTGGAATGGGCGTGAGAAAATAGCGTGAACATAGGACAGCTTGCTAAGAGCATGACTAAAGGCCTTTTTCACACCTTTCATCCCTCATTAAAGTTTTCCGAACAGGTTCGATTTTCTGTGTTTTTTTTTTACTCCCATCTGATGAGGACAGTGCACAGAGAGTGGTGACAGCCTGCGGAGAAACCTCCAGTGGAGAAAAGCAAGGGAGGAAATGAGAGTGTGAGAGCGACAGCAGCGAGCAGAAAGCTCCTGTATCAGCAGGTGAACTCTCCCTGTTCTTGACACCTTGGACCCAATATTTCCTTTATTTTCTACTTTCAAGTGAGAGGACCACAAAATCATCCTTATTGAATGGTGACGTTGTCTCATAAACACATCAGACTCAGTGTGCAAGGTTTCTATGCGTAACTTTTATTGGATGACGGATTTAAAAAATGCATACAAAAATGTGGCCTGGAATGATCCTGTAGAGGAATGAATCATTTAAAACTGTAAAACATATGACAACGAGCCGTGTAAAGAAGGTAATCACATTTCCATTTAACAGCAGTAATGATGAAGAGATCAAGTGTATAAACTCACAAGTCTACAGCAGTGGGATGGAAGCCTTTTATGAAAAGTGCGATGGTTGGAATGTCAATGATTCATTTTAACAGTAGAAGTTTATATACAAACTGTATAGCTTATATCTATAATTATAATATGGTTATATAGAAGGTTTTGTTAATTTGTGGATATCTAAATATAGACCTGTTCAGTCCAAATGACTGATGAGTTAACATAAGAATAACATCACATTGTGCCACTCTAATAGATAACATACATACAAATATTATGGAAGACAAAGGCAGGTTGCTAATGAATAACATCAGTGACCATTTGCCAGATTTTGTGATCTAGGACTGTGATTATGGGCAGTGTCTGAATTGGACCAAGAAAGGTGCCAATACCCTAACCACAACACAACCCTAATGTCCTTGACGTTTTCCAATCAAATGTTATGCAGATGTTCAGGGTGCGTACTTAGAGTCACCAGGAGGATGAAGGTTAAGGTATTAATGTGGACAAAAATCGAAGGCAAACCCTAACTCTAATCGGAGGCAAGTGAGAGTGTAGGAATCTGAGTGTATTTAGAGATGAATTACTAACAGAAAACTTGAAAAAGAGTATATGAAGAAGATGGTATTGACAAAGCAAACATTTCTAATTACATTCAAATCATTATATAACAATACAACAGACAGCAGGATTACACAGATAGACAGTGGATCACAAAGGGACTACAAAACGCCTGCAAGAAAGAAAATTATAATAATATATCAGAAAATAACCAAAACACCACCAAGGGCATATAGAGATATTAAATAGCACTATTAGAAATTGATCAACAACAATTAACAACTTTTGTTTGTAAATGGTAAATGGACCT
>NW_023339807.1:1684580-1685321 GCF_004916995.1 Morone saxatilis
GCCACATTCACCCTTTCACCCACAGCCAAAAAGAGCCAGAGGGATGTTGGTGATTCTGGGGGATAAGAAGCTACATTTTTGTAAGAGCAGCAGAGGAACCAAGAATTGAGGAATAGTGGAAAAAATAGAGAAAAGAACAGAAGAAAAAAAACTTAACTTAAAGTCATGGATGGTATTGTAAAACCACATACTTATCTGTAACGTATCCTTCAAAACAGTTCTATATATGAATGAAAATGACTAAAGTTATCCCATTATATAAAGCTGGGAATCACTTTATTAATTACAGACCTGTGTCCTTACTTCCCTAGTTATCTAAGGTATTGGAAAAACACTCCATTGAAAGGTTAAACAGATTCATTGAAAAGCATAAATTGTTGACTGACAGTCAATTTAAAACAAACAGATGTATGGCATAATTGAGTCCATGGTAGATATTAGTCGTACTAACAAAAAAGAAGTATACATGATTAGTAATTACTATTATTGATTTAAAGAAAGCATATGATACCACTGATCAGAATATATTATTCAATAAATGGAAAGGTATTGTTTTAGAGTACTCATACAAATTGGTTAAAAAGCTATATAAGAAACTAGTAAGAATGTTCCACATATTAGAGACTATAAATCAACATGTAGTGATATTACCTGTACTTGTACAACATTTTATAAGAATTTATATGGACTAAAGTAGTCTTTTTATATTACAGACACATTGCACAGAAAACTACAGCATTC
>NW_023339807.1:1685421-1689930 GCF_004916995.1 Morone saxatilis
CCCAACCGATACCCAACCCTAATCATGCAGTATTAAAAGTATAAAATCATTTTATATAACAGAAATAAGGCGGTTCATACTTTTCCCAAGCACATAATGATTATTAATTGTTATTATGATATGCAAGAGACAGAGGGAGAACTGAGGCTGAAGTGAAGAGATTGCATAGAAAGTAAGGGGGGGGTAGAAACAATGGAAGAGAAGAGAGGTGATGGAACAGATGAACCTGGCAGTGACGCATCAGTGGGAGCGACGTCCTAGTGAAGAGCCCTAGAGAAAATGAGACATATGCTATCTTCCTTTGCTATGCTAATGCCAGCATTCAGGAGGGTAGAGACAGGGAGGGCTGGACTTGATTAGCCCTGCATACTCATGTGCTGGCTTGGCTTGACTCGGTTTCACTCGGTGCATTGGCCCAGTGTGGTAGGGATTTTTTATCTCCGTAACAACAACAGGGCTTTACTGACTAGAATAAAGAAAATCACTCAATAATATGTCTCCTTCTACAAGAATGTGGCCTTTCCCCTCCTAAGAATGTATGTTGGTGACGTCTAATGTCTGATAAACAGTAGTCATAACACATCTGATGCCCAACTCTCCCCCAGACAGCCTTGATCTTTGGAATTGGTTCATGGCACCATGAATAAATGGTAAATGGTAAATGGACCTAACCCTACTTGTATAGCGCCTTTTTAGTCTTCCAACCACTCAAAGCACTTTTACACTATGTGACACATGCACGCTTTCACACACATTCACTAACGCATTCATTCACATTTACACACCGATGCACAGCAATTCGAATCAGGAGCAATTCGGGGTTCAGTATCTTGCTCAAGGATACTTCGAAATGGCAGGAGCCGGGGATCGAACCAACAACCTTCCAATTAGAGGACGACCCACTCTTCCTCTGAGCCACATCCACCCTGATGATTCAGAAACTGCATGTTTTTTGCCCAAAACTTGATGGAAATATCATACAAAGTAGGCATTTCTGCAAAGGGGAAACTCGTACCGCTACCCATAGAACCTATTTTCATTCAGATATCTTGAGTTCAGAGGTCAAGGGGTCATGCCAGTTTTTCCATTTCTAAAATTTAGCCTAACATTGGAGCATTATATATTCCTCTTCCCAACATGCTAGCATGGCATGGTTGGTACCAAAGGATGTGTCATCTTCTTTGATATGATACCAGTATTTTCACTCTAGCTTTATTTCGGTACAGCTTCTGAAAGACAGTGCAGAGAGGAAGAGGTAAGGATAATGAGGTGGCCAATCAGATTTCATGCTGTGTGAAAGATGACAAAGCCTATCTGACGTCACCACAACTTTCTTGGAGGCCGGTTGCCCACGCTTTGGCCCGACTCCAGAGAAGGTCCAGCACAACTCAACACACTTAAACTGGTAATGGAAAAGCAAACATGCCGTGGTTTGACTAGGCGCAGACAAAAGTGCTAATTGAAAAGCCCTTTATGCTGTTCCACTACCGGCACACACAATGCTATCGGGCTCATAGCCTCTCTGCATGTTCTAAGGGTTTACGGGATTAAAAAGCTTTTCAAAGCTGTTATTGCAAAGCAGATGGGTCACCATTGAAAATAAAGTTTTCTGATGAACAAGCTTGTTTATAGAGCTCTCTGTAAATGCATGTATTAGTTATAAAGTCCTGCATCTAATTTACAAAGCATTACATGGCCATGCACTTCAACATATTAATGATTTATTGGTTCCATAAAAGCACACACACACTCTACTGACAAAGAGCAGGAATTCTTGATTTAGAAGAACCTGCTTCCTGCCAGTGGAAATCACATACTGGGAAAAAATTCAACCAACACAAAGTCAGCGACAGACTAATTTCTCAATATTTCATGTGACATGAGATATATATTGTAAAACGCAAAGACAGCAAAAGAGAGGAAAGGATTATACAAAGACATGATCAGAGACAGGCATGGTTTAGGGACACTAAACCACCAAGACAGTATATTTAACCAAAAGCGTTTGGCAACTTATTTTTCTTTCTACCTTTAAATACGAACCTTTTCAATGTGATGTAATGTAAACACTTCCTCAGTGTTTACCTGCTGTCTTCATAAATGCCAGTTATATATGCACATATTAGGACCCCGCAATATATGTTTTCAGCATCAAGATGTGCAAGTGCACTGTAGGACGTGCAATGTCAAGGAAGGCAAATTCTCATTTTCCATGACCAATGAAGGTTTGATTTCCATGAAGGTATGTCTGATATTACATAATTTAGTCCGATTAAAGGGTTTTTAGATGCACAGAGTTTGATCAGTTTCCAATGTGCTCATGGTGAAAGGGGTCACGTAACAATTTATCAAACAACCAAAGCAGCCACTTCACCAGTCACGTGCTGCAGCCTAAAATGCTTGATTTCAGCTTTTCTAAAAACTTGTTGTTGTCGATGTTTCTAGACATTATTTTGCAATGTTTGTATAATTCATAAGCATGTCTGCCTCTTCACAGCTAGAAACAAGAAAGTGATTTTGGGGATGTATGATTCAAGGTTTTGTGCAGGAAACTGCAATGATTCAGAGAAATGCCTTTTAAATGATGGCTTGACCAATCCTAGGTTCTATGTTGAGCCATTTTCCTTCCAGGTGAGATAGAAACTGTGTGATGTGTGGCTCAAAACCATGCTAGTTGTTTTGCTATGCATTGAATGTGCTATCCAGGATGAAATCAGCATCTCCTCGTCCAGTCCATACAAAAGAAATAAAAGAAAAGGTAGAGACAGCTGCCCTTCTTTTCTGTGTCCCTGAGAACACAAATTATATCCTCACCTCGTATCATCACATTTCCCTAAAAGCTGTTAGGCGTTTGCCACAGCAGCTCTGTGATCATTTCATGTCCGGGTCTCAGCACCGACCCACTGTTCTGCTCCTGATCCAAACTATTTCTATTCCTACTCGGAGGCAACGCTCAAGTTAACGCTTGAATTCTGCAGCTGCTTGCATTTTCACACAAGGGTGTTTCTGTGGAAAAGACTTGAGCAATGCAAACAGACAGGCTGAGCAGTTTGACTTTTAGAGATGCAACAAACTGCCACGCATGTGTGATTCATCGTGGTCGCTCTTCCATGCAGAGATGCTTCGCTTTGTACTGCATACTGTCAATGTATTATTCAGCAGTTCACGGTGAGTGGTTGCTCTCTGAATGGCGCTGAGAGGTCAATGGCTCATGGAGCACCATTAGCATCTCAACCCAGGGCTGACTGTGTGTGCATATGTGTGAAAGAGAGAGAGAGGGAGATATAGATGGAGGAGACAGAGAGAGAGAGAGAGAGAGACAGACCTCTGCAACAGTCAAATGTAAACATTTTGCAGGTTTTCCACCGGAAGATTTATTCCATTTCTTCAGTTTCCCCTTTATGTACACAAGGGCTTACTGAGGGACCGTTCCCTTTTCCATATGTGCAAACAAACACAAAAACACAGGATGAAATAAGTGTTCTCTGGTGTACACAAAAAAAACTAAAGAAACTTAAGGTCTGAAACCACAGCAGCAGGCCCTAGAGGCTGCAGTGTGAAAGTGTTGGATACAATGAACAACATACTGACAATTTTGGCTAAATATTCAAGGGTTTTTCTTAGCGCAGGCACTAAAAGAAAGGCAGTGGTGTCATTAAAAGCAAAGGGGGTTATCCCCTTGGCAGCATGAATATGCTCAACAGATTGAAACTGTTACACAATGAAATTATGTCTGTCTAGAGATGACATTTTGGAGAATGCTCATGGGAAATAAAAAAATAAGCTGTTCATTCTCTCGGTAGTGTTAAAGTCATAATCAAATTTCATGCTGATAACATTTGATATTTATTGTGTACAAGAATTTATCCCATTGGAACTATAAATCTAAACAAATTTCATAAAAATTATGGAAATGATTTTTGTTTCTGAGGTCCTGTTACAACTAAAGCCAGCAGACTTTGGGCTCCGAAGGGATAGTTTAAGTTTTTGGTCCAAAGACAGTGAGACATCCACTTCCTGTTGTGTACTGATCCTGTCCACCAAAACCAGTATTACCATTGTCCAGCCTTTTCAGATAGCGGGTGAGATTGAGCTGTCCTTTAGAAAGCATGGTGAAATAATACAAGCCTGAATACTGCAAGTGCAAGGGCATGGATTAAGAGTGACTCCACGTGGTGGTAAAACGGTGTATAATTTTCAAATTGTCAGATGCTGCTTTCAGGCTGATTTCACATTTGCTGCTGCTGCATAAAAACATCCATTTTGTTGATAGCATCAAACTGCATTTTATGGGGGAAAGATCCATGACCAGTCCTGTGATTGTGAGCAATGCTATTCCTTTTTCAAACTTCAGCTTGTCCTCTCCTACTTTAAGTTTGAAAGTCTCAATTTAATTTGTTGCCTAGGACATAAGTTAGTGTATGCAGCAGAGGTGGGACCAAGTCATTGTTTTGCAAGTCACAAGTAAGTCTCAAGTCTTTGCCCTCAAGTCCCGAGTCAAGTCCCAAG
>NW_023339807.1:1690030-1695281 GCF_004916995.1 Morone saxatilis
CTTACCGTTCTTTGTGCAACTTCAGATGTCGAACGAAGTTGGAAGTTGTTCCGTCTCCGTCTGTAATTTTCGACCCGCATGTTTTGCATACTGCAATTCGTTTTTTGTTCACCTCGTAGTTTTTCTAATCTAATTTGATTGGATGCGATTGATTGTGCCGATAAAGTTTATGCACACACACAGATACACACATACACAGAGAGAGATAGAGCGATCCACGTCAACATACTTTTTAATCTTTGGGTTTTGGGAAAGTAGCAAAGTCTTTTCAAGGTCAAAAGCTCAAGTCCAAGTGAAGTCACGAACGATTTCTCAGTTAAAGTCCAAGTTCAGTGCAAGTCTCTTTACATTTTGTCAAGTCGAGTCTCAAGTCATCAAATTCATGACTCGAGTCTGACTCGAGTCCAAGTCATGTGACTCGAGTCCACACCTCTGGTATGCAGGTATTTGATGTAATTAGAACAATGAGAATGTAATGGCCACTTCTAGTTTCCTCTGGAGGTCTAGGCAGCTAATTAGTGCTTTCTGGTTTTAAACACATTAACCTTTCTTCAGAATACCTCACCCTCTGAAAAGAATTGAGTATATTTATTTTCTATAGAACACATGGGTCACTAAAAAAGGGCATGGAAATGGTCTTGCAACTATTATCATAAGAGATTTAAACAAGTGTTGAAAATCTGTACAAAACTAATTTGGCTTTCTTACTTTTTCTCAGTTTTATTGCTTAACAGTGTATCTCTGTCAGTCGTTACTGCCCAAATATTGATTTGATGTGGCATTTTAAGAATCTCTGTTTTTAAGTTGTTCTTTTTTTTTAAAGTCATTTTTTTGGGCCTTTTATTGCCTTTATTGATAGGGTCGGCCGAAGATAGACAGGAAAGGGGGGTAGAAAGAGGGGATGACACGCAGTAAAGGGCCGCAGGTCAAATTCAAACCCTGGGCCGCTGCAGCAACTCAGTATATTGGTCGCCAGCTCTACCAACTGAGATAAACGGGTGCCCCGTTTTTAAGTTGTTCATAGAGGATTCTTACTACATTCTCAGAGTCTGACCCACAGATATGTTACATTTGGGATGTTGACCTTTACCAAGCAGTAATGTATTACGCTCAGTGGGTTTAGGGAAGACAGTAGTTTGTAATTTCTTGAACTTGAACAAAGTGATAAAGGCTGCCCTATCAGCTCTTCTAATGGCTCCTGGAGTGAAACAGCTCTACACTTTATGGATTGACTCTAAAACCATTGGGCACAGTTCAGCCTGCTATCTGCTGCGACACAGGATACACTGACTTATATGAAGAAATGTGTCATAACTGACAAATCAGCCTCCAAAGAATTCCATATAGGGTCAATATGGGGGCTGCATCAACATGTTTTATCTTAAGATCAGAACCATCACCTCCTACTCACCACATTGTTACTTTATTGGATCTTATTTATGTTGGAGGAAGACTAGTACATGTACCTCCAGGCCAGAGGCACTGTTGCCAAGGGCTTCATGGGACTGTGGGAGAAAGTGTTTAGTAAGAAAGTCAATAATCTATTTTGGATTTACATTACCTTATATTGTCAGTACGTTGATGAAATTTTTTTGTTTCATGACAACATAAATGGTAAATGGACCTGTACTTGTATATAGCCTTTCTAGTCTACCGACCACTCAAAGCGCTTTTTACATTACACTATGTGCCACATTCACCCTTTCACACACATTCACACAGCGTCGAACAGAAACTAAGTCATGCATACACATTCACACGCCGATGCTATGCATCACGAGGAATTTGGGGTTCAGTATCTTGCTCAAGGATACTTCGACACGTGCGACACGAGGAGGAGCCGGGGATCGAACCAACAACCTTCCCCACTTCCGATTGGGGGACGACCCGCTCTGCCTCTGAGCCACAGCCCCCCACATACACCAGCCTGCTCTCTTGTGAAATATCAGAATCAGGCTAATGATAGTGAAGCAAAACTGTAGCACTGCTATTGAGATTAAAATAAAAACTAGCATCTTATCTGAGACATTTGCAGGTATTAATTTACAAAGAGTGATCACGCCTCTTGAGCACCTGTCTCATGAAACTGTATGATTGAAGCAGCATTTTGAGAAACATTAATGTACTGTTTTATTGTTGTTTAATTGTTTAAACATTATTTGAAGAGCATAAAGATGGCAATGATGATCAGTCTGTCTATTCTTTCCCACGCAACTGGATGTTTTTTGACAACTGTACCATAGAAGATGAATTTGGAAAAAGGGGAATCACACATATTGAAATGCATAATTGGTCTTTTATCTCCCCTGTCTAGTCTCACATTACCAACCAATCAGCAATCGTCTGGGGATTTCTAAATTCAAAGTAGTTGTCTAACAATCTAGCAAACAAACGTAGGCCTCTTACTTCCAGGACAGACCTTACCTGAAAATATTGAAAATAGATGTCCCAAGCAATATGTGGTACAAGCATTATGGTACAACAGTGTTTACAAGCACATGACTTCCACATGTCACAGCCCCTAAAGACTTTGGACTTAATTTTTTAGTTTTTCAACTCAGCAACAAAAGCTAAGAAAGTCCTCATACTCTATTGAGAGAAATGCATTCTGCTTGTAAGTGTCTACCCCTACCTTCTCCAAAGAAACTCACTACTCTTTCAAACACTCACAATTTTTCTTTGAACTCAAGTTAGCTAGCAAATTGCAACAAAAGTACGAATGCAGCAGACTCAGATCAAGTTGTGGGTGATGATGAATGTCACGCATAAATGGTATACTTCTCAGTGTCCTGCTGCGGGTATGACAGCAAGTGATGAGAAAACATGAAGCACAGACTGTGCCAAGGTCAAAGTAATTACTGTCCAAAGAAAGGAAACCAGAACTTCAGGGTTCTGTTAGGAACCAATGCTCAAGTGCAAACATCAGACCAAGTCTTCTACCACTTCTGCCATTTCTATGCACACAGAAATAATAATTGTAACAAACAACACAGCCTTCCTATTGTTTCACCATCAGGCCAAAACATCCACATGCTATCCACTGGACAAATACGTTTAACTTTACTAATCATCAGTATGTTTTTTGCACTTTTCTATCCTTTATTATAGTGAAAATGTAGCCCGAGATTGTAACCACAACGGCCTAACAACTTGATTGTTACATAAAAAAAATTGGGATTATGCAGCTTTATGAAGCTGAGCATTTGGTGAGGAGGAGGTGTAAGGAGATCTGAAAACAGAAGCAACATAGCAGATATATACCAGACACTGGATCTAATGGATGGCCATCATCTCGTCTCTGTCACCCAGCAACAAACTGCAGTGTCACAGCCGTGGGGAATAACAACTGAGAAGCTTCTCAGTGGCTGTACAGCTACCCTGTAACTGACTGACTGAATCCCATCAGCCAGTTACTGCTACACACACACACACACACCCACATTCACACACAAACACCCTGTGGGGGGAAATTGAGAGATTATCTCCTCTACCAACCACCCACATCACTACTGACCTCTACAGAGTCCCTGAGGGAGGGTTCTGCCACGTTTGTCATTGATCTCCTAACACACACCATGGGTTTGATTGCAGGTTAGGGGAGGGGATTCACAATCAATATAGTACAGTTATCTGCAGCACACTGATATCAGAGGTAATAATGAGTTGGGAATTGCCTATATGTTAGCTTTTAATTGTTTCAGGATCTTGAAAGTAGTTGTACAATCAAACACTTCAAATGATTGCAGTGTTGGTGTTTTAGCTCTAATCAAGAGGCCAGACATCCAATCTCAAATGTCTACAGAATGTACTGCTATGAGCCTGTAATGTTTTCATCAAAAGTAACAGCACAGAACCTTTTGATGCTTGTCAATATCCATTTTGTTACCACATTTTGCCATGGAAATCAGTTCTCAACAGGTACCTTTAGCTGTTAAACCTGGCTCAATGCGCCAATTAAATACATGCAAACACACATTCCAGGCATATCAATATATACTGTAACATGAAATGTGTTCCTGTCTGCCTCATGAACTTTGCGAAAAAAGATTAAATAATTGCCACTGTCATAACTACCCAGACAGTTTCATAATTTCTGTTCAGGGTTTTGGGAACTGCTTCATTTCACTGGGCACAGCTGATACTTTCCGGCTGCTATGGTTCTAGTGATTTCACCAAAATAGGCACAGCATGTCCCAGAAGTGTCTCTCTGCGCTGCTCCATGGAGGTCCATTTCTGATGGTAGCCGCTTTTGAATGCGTCAAACTGCACGGAGGAGATCACACGGGCAGGAAGTCGGACATAGGAACAGCATAGAGAATCTGGTCGGTAAAACAAAACACAGACTTCTGACTGAAAAAAACAGACAAAAAGATAACAATTTATCTATGTAACCTATACTTATCGATGGTAGAAGTGCATAAATCAAACAAAATCTGAACAAGTTAAAAAAGCATCTGGTGGCCATCACTTACTGGATTATATTTCATGTCTCACTAGTACTCGCTAGCAGTAAATAAAAGTAGCATACTTTCTTGTTAGAAGTGGGTTTAATACTTTCTTAGGGAATTTCTTAGTAATCCCAGTGTTAAGTATACTTTCATGATTATCGTGATAATATCGTGTATAACATTTTTTTTTTTGCCAATATAATCATGACATGACATTTTCCCACGCCTTATCCAAAGTAACAACATCACAAAATGCACCCTCAAAATGACTATATAATGTGGCTGCCGATGATAAACAGAAGCCATAATTCCCATGGGCACTAGAGGTTCTTGCCAGGCATTTAAATAACGACTGATGTTTTTCTTCATTGGAAGACAGCTTCACAAAATCTGAACATCATAAGCATCATAAGATATGGTAGGGCTTTAGGAATGAATGGATTTGATTGCACAATTGCACCATGAGAATGAGAAGACCTAAATGCATGTAAAAATAAAAGCACGTGTTACTCTATTATTTAGAAAAAAAGGAAGGATTGATCACATGTGATGTCGCAACATGTGGACCACATGTAGAGGTCATGGCACCACATGCTGCAACACAATCACATCGGTTTCACATGGGAATTTACATGGGCTTTGTTGGGCTGTGGTGCGTAGGCAGAGCAGGTCGTCCCCTAATCGGATGGTTGTTGGTTCGAACCCCGGCTCCTCCTGCCACATGTTGAAGTATCCTTGAGCAAGATACTGAACCCCAAATTGCTCCTGATGCTGTGCATTCGGTGTGTGAATGTGTATGAATG
>NW_023339807.1:1695381-1698201 GCF_004916995.1 Morone saxatilis
GGTGAGTGGGAGCTAGGCTTGGGAATAGCTAACAGGGCGAATCTACAGCACAAACTAACACCAACCAAAAAAAATGGGGAATATTTTACTTTCACTATGATTTCATTGATTAAAAGTTATCCCAATAAGACAATGTATAAGAACAACTTTACTGTTTACAGGTTTCACACTGTTAATCTGCCAATCTACAGTATAGACAGTGACAGAAAAACTAAATCTTTTCAGTCAGGGATCCCTGAGACTACATTTTATCAAATACAGGCCTGGTGTGTTTCACTCTGGGGGACGTTGACATGAAAAAGGTTGAGAACCACTTTCTTAGACAATAGTGTGCCTCTATTTTTTTGTGTCCTGTAACAGACATATTTTCACATTAAAAGATGTAAGCTAGCTAAACATCAAGTGCAGATGTAAACGTGTCACCAAATGTATTAAAGCTGCCCTGCTGTTTGAGCTTGAGAACCAGCTTTCAGCCTTCAGATCTGAAATGTGTTTTGACACCGCTTGCTCACTCATTCGCTCACAGCACAGTCTTCCTTTGGATGGTTTAAAATGAATACATGTCAGAAACAACCCATATGACATTCTAATGTATCATCTAATGAATATGAGTACAAAAACAAAGAAGCTGTTACTAACCATAATGCAAAATAAAATAACTCTGACATTGTTCAAAGAGAAACATGACCTGTTAACAACATTTAGATAACCTTTTAAACCTTTTTAAGGATCTCTAGATTCCTTTTTACAACTAGGGGTCTGTGCAAGTGTGAACCGATCGCTGAGAGACCACGATTTACTAAATTACCATTATGCTGTATTGAAGAAGTCTGAAACTAGAGATTGAGACCATGAACTCCTTAAGAAACTGTTGACTTTGACCAGAAGCTGACACTGACGATGGTCTGAACCTACTCCTGTGCTGCTTTCTCTACAAAGCTAAAGTGGAGACACTATGGTCAGACAAGAACATCAGTAGTGGATCATTCTGCAAAATCCTGGATTATTAATGACCTATTTTAAAATTGTACAATATCTGTACACACCAAGTACTGTATGGCTCAGGTTAGACAAGGATCATGGTTACAGTTGAATAAAAGGGGAACATTGTAATAACATAGCAAAAATATGACGGGACTTGACCTTCAGTCTCTTTAAAGTCAAATGCCCATCCTGTCCAGAATCTGGCTGCTGAGGTACAGGCTGCCTGAGGAGTTTTGTTCTTGGGAGAGACACACTGAAACTGTAATTTAGTTGCATCCAGTGGACAGGATGTGTTATACCGGTATGAGTCGGTTAGTTGTCTCGACATGACAGAACTGACATGCTTTACTTTTGATCGATATAGCTGTCTACATAGGCTACACAGTGATGGCTCCAAATTTACACACATAACACCCTGTGTACAGGCTGTCCAGTATCCTCATCCAAGGATTACGTACACAAGGGACATTTCTACACCTCAGAATTTACATGCAATGCCAACACAGAGCTGAATGTAGTTTGTCATATATATAGTGAGGCTGAAAGTGAGGGGGGTATTTTGCCATTTTTCTAAGTGTTTCTGTCACCAAATTATGTCTCTTTATCTCTCTCTGGCCTTTACATTTGAAGAAATAATTTCCTCCAAAAAGTGGAACCCCTCTAAAAATAGCTTATCTCTTTACAAAGAAATGGATTTCAGTTATCTTACATCAAAAGTTAAAAACTACAACTGGATGGCTGCAAAGTTTATATTCTAGGCGTGTTCTACAGACAAAATGACTTGAATATGGATTTGCAGATGTATTTCTTATGTACAGTCAAAAATGTGCAATTGGGGATGCTAGTTGTTCTTGAGGGATGTCAGCTCATCACAAGGAATTAAGTCCTCAAAAATAGTTGAAAACACCTACTCTAGATAACCTTTAGAGACACGTCTGGAGCTCACAGTGGCATGGAATTTTACAGAAAACCTTTTTCAAAACATCCAAAAGCACTTTTGAGCCATTTAGCAGCGATTGTGATGGGGCCAGTTATCCCCGAGCCCATGTTGTTATTTATTCGGCAGACGTATTTCCGTCACTATTAATTTGCCACATCTAAAAACAGGCCTGCTGCAGCTGGACAGGGACAGACAGTGAAAACAATGACTGGAGGCAGCATATTGCATGTTGAAGGAAGAATTAAATGAGCATAAGCCCCCTGGCTTTATGTCTTAGGTCATCTGTTAATTTTTCATGGGTGCCTCACTAATTCATGAGGACATCTGTTTTCGCAGCTTTCACTTTATGAGTCCCATGTTCGTCAGTTATGAGCGACTCCAGTTGCAAACTGATTAGATGGGACTTCTGATGTAAACTCGAGCAGAGGAAAACTTTGCAAAAACACAGCATTAACACACAGACACATGCTGACATATGTTGGCCTGTTACTATAAATTGCCCAGGTTAAAAGTTTAAGCTAGCTAGTACTCTCTAGCAGCGGTAGTGCTTAACAGCCTATTAAAATTTAAAATGAATAACATTATGATGATTTTACTGTTATTAGAACCAATTGTGGGGCTAAATGGATGGGTAGAATTTGTCCTCAGAGGGGTGTTACAGCAGAGGTCATGAGGCAGAGTCAGTCCCAAGTCAAGACAAGCAAGTCCCAAGTCAAGTCCTGAGTCAAGACTGACAAGTCCCAAGTCAAGTAAGCAAGCCCTAAACTTTGAGTTCCAATCCTCAGTTACAACGATGATGATTTAATGGTAGGAGTGACCCAACAGTACCACCATGAGCAAGCACTTGGCGACGGGGGCAAGGAAAAACTGCCTGTTAAAATGCAGAAACCTAGGGC
>NW_023339807.1:1698301-1700316 GCF_004916995.1 Morone saxatilis
AAACCCGGCACCTAAAGGGTTAAGAATGTGTTTGCATTGTGGAGTCAACAGAGGAATCTCTTATAGTTTATTTGCTGTCTTACAGCATTAACTTTTATATAACCCTGCTCTGCCGGAGTATGAACCACTCCACAAAGGAGGAAGTTAGAGTCCAGCATCATTCCTGGGGGTTTGATTGTGGCTGACTAGTGTTAGCATGTTCCTCTATGGCTGGTGTGTTAGTGGTTAGCTCCCCAGCTCCAGTAATTCCCCACTAAACACTTTTCTGTGTGTCCAGGGCTTTACTAAATAAAGAAGACATTTATTTAACTTGTTAAAAAGTCCAGTGTGTCAACTGTAGTCTCTCCTTCTGTAAAACTGTGAAACACAAAAAAACGCAAAAGCCCCTATCAAGAAGCAGTGCTTGGTTTATCCTACTATATCTATAGATGCTGCAGGTCACCTTCCAGGCTCATTTTCAGGTCATTATACACTAATGAAAATATACCTATGAGTATTATATTCCATTTCTGCCAATAGATCTTCCTAAATGTTACACATTGCCCCCTTTAAGTTGTCTTTATGGTAAAAATCTTCGCCAGAATGTCAAACTTCTAGAAAAAACCATATGTGTAGTTCAGTATTTGAGGAGGTCAGCTACGTTATAGTGTACATACAGAGCCTACCCACACAGCCCCAGTGCACTACTATAAATCTCTCTGTAGAAAAAGGCACCTAAGAAGCAGAGATAATGGCAGATGCGAGAGTTCCACAGTGCATTTTGACCCAAGAACCTCCACATCACCAGATGCCAACAATTTTAAGTGTTCATTGTTGTACATACATTGCTTCCATGAGATCACTGGCAGTATTCCATGTGTCCTTTACATGACCGGATAAAGTTAACAGATACATACAAGATATAGATGCTGCTTCTGTGCTGTAATATCAGCTTACTGATGTCTTTAGACCTGAGGCTACACTCTCTGCCTTCCGTCTCCCTTTACAACAAATATTTGTTTCCCTCTTTTCATTATTTCCTTTGTTTGAATCCAGAGGATGGTAGGGGATTGTCAACAGGATCCTATCGGCAAAGACAGAATCTGCTTTTTTCAGCTGTATCTTATTGATTCTGTCTGATGAACACACATGTAGGCCCTGCACTGGATTCTGCCTGGGGAAAAATGCATACACAGAAATATATAGGGAGAAACAGAGCGAGAGATGAGGGCCTATATGTCCGTTAATGCACAATCAGACTAACGGCACGGCAGAGACACACTGAGCCTTTATTTCCATGTAATTGGATATAGACCTCTCCTGCAGATTAGATTTACAGTAATTAGTCTTCTCATGTGGAGTGAACACAGCCTGTGTCTCTACATTGCATTATTAAGCCTCCCCCTCATTAACACTGGTAAACAATAAGGAAAACCACAACAAACACATCAACATACACCCCTTGCACAGCATTATTAGGAAGAATATGTGGCTTCCTCCCACACCTCATGTATATGGTGTGTTTGGGGATTAAAATGGCCAAGTTAGGAGACATAAAAGGGAAACAATGGCAGCAGGTCTGCTGGTTCGAGCTGCTCTCTGTCATTGGAAGCGAGATAAGCTCATGGCTATCATAGCCCAGGCCGGCATCCGGCCTGTCTGACCGCCTTATCTCCTCCTGCTATAATAACCCAGCCACACAGTCAGCCTGGACATGGATAAGGGTGTCAACGTACAAGTGTGTGTGTGTTAGAGTTTGTCCAGTATGTGACTGAAACTGCAGATATCTCATATTGGATTTTTTTTTTATTATCTAAACAATTAAACTAAACTACTAAACTTTATTGCCAAAAGTTGCAATTAACTCCAGTAGATTTTTTGTTAACCTAACCTAATGATTTGTTACACAAAAACAGTAAGTTTGGGGTGGCAGTAGCTCAGTGTGGAGGGACGTGGCTTGGGAACCGGAGGGTTGCCGGTCCAAGTCCCACAGACAAATATGGAGTGTGGCAGTTCGGGAGACAGACACCCTCTCC
>NW_023339807.1:1700507-1701884 GCF_004916995.1 Morone saxatilis
AATTTCCCCCTAGGGGATCAATAACGTATATCTTCTTCTTCTTCTTCTTCTTCTTCTTCTTCATACACATATATGCCCTCAAACACAAAGACAAAGGGGCACAAATTGTAAAAAAAAACCACAGGGTTAAAACTTGAGCTAGAGTCAATGTAGCACCGACACAATACTGGGTTAATTTAACCCAGTACCAATGGGATGGTTGGTGTTATTTTTACACTACTGTTGGGTTATAAAATAATAAAAGTATAGAAACAGATGAAAAGATGCCTTCACTTGAAGGTTAAACTAAAACTCAACAAAACTGTCTTTGTTAGTCTTTCTACAGTCACCAACAGTGGTTTGGCAGAAATGAACCTTTAATTCAGTTAGATGAAAATATTCATAAAAGCGGCTGCTATGGCCACAACATTATAGCTAACGTTAATGCTTGGGAACAAATTAGCCCATCAAAGGTGATGTCCACTGTGTTTGTTTCTGTCACTGACAGGCTCAGATTGTTATTCCGACAACATTATGTCAAGGATTCCTACAGAGATAGACCTTCTGTTAATGATGAGATACAACAATCTACTGTCTTCAAGCCTGCAACCCAAAGCACTTTATAGCTTTCTCAGCTCTGATTGGTTAAATTCATTCAGCCTCAGTGGATTCTTAGGACCACTAGGGGGAGCCAGAGGAACGTCATTTCTGTCTCACGTACTACTGTCAGGATATAGTAAAAGTTTCAGCAAATATGACGAAAAGTTATTTCTATAAAAATCACCTACTGCAGCTTTGAATTAAGTTTTTAGTACCAATGGGTAGAAAACCAGCCAACAGAAGGGTTATTTTATAGCCCAACAGTAGTGTAACAAACACTGGATAAAAATACCCCATTGGTACTGGGTTTGTTTTACAAAAGTTACCTACTGTAGCTTTAAGCAGTGGAACCTTGTGTGAGGTAATGTACTGACATTGAGATATGCCCCCATCTGTGTAATCAATGCCTCTGTGCAGGTCCATGTTGCTGATAGGACCACAGTCACATTGATTAAAAAGTAATTTAGTTCATTAGTGCTCTCCCAGTTCCCATCATAGGATGACTCTAACCTCCTGGGTCAGTTATAAACAGTAATGTGCCCCATACTGTTCCAGTCTCACTGACATCATTTCTTTTCAGCTGAACATTCCCTGTTGCCATTATATGTCTTAATTCAATTCAATTAAATTTTATTTGTATAGCGCCAATTCATAACAGACAACCCAGTCTCATATAAAAACGTACCCTGGCTACGTTGGTCCAAAGTGCAAAAACGTAGAGGGGTTACAATAATGGCCCTTAAATTGTATCACTGTTACATTTTTTCTGCCTATTCTTTTCATATTGTTTTGCGTCCA
>NW_023339807.1:1701984-1705140 GCF_004916995.1 Morone saxatilis
AAAACAGCTGTTTGATTCAGTACCGCGTCGTGTCGCAATTTTGCTAGTGGGATAAAGTTCAAAATGGGAAAAGCTTTTCCAAACAGTGCAGCAGTGTTTCTGCTGACTCATCTGCTCAGTCAAAGTTGAACAAAAGTGAACTCTGTCACGCAAAATTCACATCCAATGCTGTGCTGAGGTGAAAAGTAAGGATGTGGGGTTATCTATCTATCTCTCTAATAGATATTAATCAATAGTTATCAGGATAATTCGGGAACAAAGTGGTGGACTGATGATCTACCAACATTGCCATCGCTAGAGTGTAGTTTAGCGGAAAGGGTTTAATGACCAATTTTTGGCCCAGTGTTATTTTAACCCGAACAGGGTTATCTCTTTTATGTTGTTTCCTTTTCTTTCAGTTGAGTGGCATCTTATGTTGCAGTCTTCAGCTAAACCAAAGGACGTAACACTGCTGCACAATTTAAATACTCACATACCACTTCATACACAAGCCATGTGTTTGACAAAGGATAATGAACACATGCTGAGCCCATGTTTAAACTGAATATTCCAGACTACTGTTACAGGTTGATCCATTGTACGACCACTTACAGACGACTGGAGTCCTCACATATCATATTGATAAATTTGCCCTTAGCACAGGACTTTCTGTTCATTAAAAAATATTGTTAAATTGTATGGGAAGTGATACAACTTTTTTCCCTTGTTTAGGAAGAGCGGAATCTATAGTTAAAGTTAAATAAATATAAAGTTAGATATCGTTTCATACCACAGCCTACCAGTGTCAGAGCCAGGGAACAGATGGGACAACCACAAATACACAAATGTAATTATACACATTGGAATTCACACAAGAAATACATTGTACAAATTGAGCAACACATACTCACTCCCAGCCCGTCAAATATGGCCACTTGGTCATTGGCCCTACACTTCAAATTATGACGTTGTAGGCAGGGTTAGGCAGGCTGGCATATGCCATCTTTTGGTCAGTATCACCTATTGGAAATATCTTAGTGTATTCACCTCATTCCGTTCAATATGTTAATACTGTTCATACTGTTAATATCCTGCTAGTATATTCATATATATATATATATATATATATATAAAACATTTTTTTGTTTTTTTATATATATCCCTGTACATATGCACATTACTCTGCACTTTACTGCTTTGTAAATAATCTAATCTAATCTACTATATCTAATAAATAAAGACATACATATTTACATTAAACATTACCATATTAAATAGCCTAATATTGTGTGAGCTATAAGATATGTTGCTCTTCCAGTCACTGCAATCTGCTCTGTGCTGCTTGATGCAAATTGGGCGCAGCTTCCATCAAAAAATAATAAACCAGCCGCGTATTCTATGCAGAGCAGAGCAGAGAGACACTACTGGAATGGGCCTGAGACGGTCTTGTGGCTCTTCTGGTGGAATTTCAAGCATTGCCTAAACCAGAAGACCGGTATAATTGAGCAACTTGCTTTCTATAATGTTTTGCTCTATATTTGTTTTTCAGAAAAGTAATGCTGATTGTTGATTTGTACCGATATAGCAGTATGGTGTTTTAATATTTGCCGAGGGTTTAAAGAGCAGTGTAAAGCATTAAAACAGACTTTGGATTTGCACAGTCCCTCCTGCCTTTCAACTGCACACCAGTGACAGTAAAAGTCAGCCTTGAGAAGAGTTGGGTGTTTTGGGGATTTTTCCCTCAGTATTCAAGTGTTTATGACATTAGCCGCCACCAACAGCCGCTAAACCTGCCACTGATCTGACAAACAAACCCTGATTTACAGCCTGTCACTCCAGCACTCTTACTGAGAAATGTTCCCAGCAGGGGCTGGACGCAAACCTTTCCACATTGATCTGTGTCTGCCCACAGTCAGTGATTAATGTTCCTGTCAGGAATCAACTGACAAACACACACAAACACACACTCACATACACTTACCCACTGATTTCCTTTAAAATGTTAAAAGAGCTGGTTTCACTCCTGGGAGCAAAGCAGAACTTTTCTTTCAATAAAAACAAAGAAAATGGTATGCTAATAGCAGAACAGAATGTGCTCTCATTCACACCTGAATCCTGTTTTTTTGAGTTAGGACTGCTCGCCTCAAAGTATGGCCCAAGAGTCTCACTATATGCTGCAGCTGAAAGCAGAAGTTGCACAGCACAGGCCTGCTCCACAGCCGGCTCTCTTGGATAACTTCTAATGGGTATTATTGCTTGCATAATTGGAAAACTCATTAAAAATAAATCAACAATAGTGCTTAGCTCTACAGTCATATTAGCTCAGCCATCAGTTGCCTGTTCATTCGAGACACGATGGCTGTAGAGAAATAGAAAAGTTTACCCGACCAAAAAAAAAAAAACATGTCACAGTCATGAAAAATTAGCATGCCTCTTTAGCAGGGCCTGTTCAGGGAAATTACGAGGAACGGGTAGCACTGAGACCACACTGTACTATCAGTCCTGAGAAGCACTCCAAGCAATGATTGTTTTTCTTAACCTCTCTGAATGGGATTGCAATTGATTTGATCTTAGATTAATTACAATTCATATAAACTCAAAACTAAACTTTTTTAGGTCGTCACTTTTTATAGAAGTTAAAGGATTGCCATTCAAGTGGCCCGTGTTAAAAACAAGAGGTAAACCCATCCACTAATTACCTGTCCATTGCTCCCACACCGGGCGTGTTGCCCTCCAAAGTAGGGCTCAGCCTTGGAGAATAAGCTGTGCCAGAAAAGCTTTCATAGTAATAATGCTGATTAGAAATCACCGAAATGATATGAGTCACTGGGCTTCTGTGCTGGCTGAGCGAGGATGACTCTTGTTCCCCATAATGAGATCCAAACGACCCCCGGCTGTTCCCAGTGCTCTGTGCTGAGGTCTCGAAATGATGAATATAAGTGCTCCCTTACTGTCCAGCTTTCATAGTTCATCATGTTTAGATAGATGCTATAGTTCCGCTAAGAGTAGGAGTCAAATCAATGTACAGTTTTAAAGGACCAGTGTGTAGGAGTTAGTGGCCTCTAGTGGTGAAGATGCAGAGGGCAGCCATTTAAATACCGCTCACCTTCCATGAGTGCAGGAGTTACTACAGTTGCTGTGAAAAACACAAAAGCCCCTATCTAGAGTCAGTGTTTG
>NW_023339807.1:1705183-1711190 GCF_004916995.1 Morone saxatilis
GGCGGACTCAATAGAAGAGGACCCGCTCCCTCTATAGATAAAGACGTACATACCTATGAATATTATCTCCCATTTCTGACAATAAATCCTCCTAAATGTGACACTGGAACTTTATGTACAGAGTGAGTGTCACTTTGGAAAGAGTCTAGCTGTCTCCCCCTGTTTCAGTCTAAGCTAGCCTAACCACATCCGGACTCCAGCTATATTCTCAAGGCACATACATCTGACTCTTGAAAAGAGACCAATATAGTAAGTGTATTTCTTAAATTGTAAATAAGTATTCCTTTAAGTAAGCAATGTCAAAAGTCAGCCATATTACCCTCTAATAGAGGGTGATAAAATAATATTTCTACCTATCTCTATAGGATCTATTGGCAGAAATGGAATAAAATATTCATTGTATGTTTTCATCATAATAATGTGGAAGATGTAGAAGAGGACCTGCAATTTCCTACATTTCCTCTACATTTCATGTTTGTAGAGTAGCCCAGAATGGACAAACCAAACACTGCCTCTAGATAGGGCCTTTTGCAATTTCCATAGCCTCCATAGTTTCTTTCTTGTACGCAGAAGGCAAGTGTTGAAATTGCTGCAGTCTGCGACTTCACCACTGGATGCCACAAAATCCTGGTCCTTTAATGCACATGAGATTAGGGTTGCATGTTGTTCCATGTCTGCTGACTGTGTAATCATGTGTCAGATATTGTTTTTCACATACTTAACCATATACAGTAGGCAGATGTATTAATAACATGCTAATTGGAAACATCACAAATAGCAGCTTTATGGAGCATTTATCTGTGTACACACTGGGCATTGACTCAAACATCAGTGTGGGTCCCATATCTGTCCGTATGGAACTCTCCTCTTGACTCAGTCTTTATTGCTCTCACAGATGCTCAGTGTAATATGTAACACCATCGTTGAGATACTTTTCATCTCCCTGTTTTCCCTCATCCATCACATCTTTAAAAAAAATATAATTTCCTGTCTTCATGCCAGCCCGTTGTCTGATACAAAGACCACCAGACAGGCAAATCAGCTGGAGATCAGACGGCTGGACTCGCATTCAGGCTGCCATAATGTGTTTTTCATAAAATGTCTGTTCTGTTCTCTCTTCATCCATTTTCCTTTTCCCATTCAGGATCAAAGGGAGCTGGCGCCTATCCCAGTATGTACTGGATAAAGGTAAACACACCAGTTCCTGGTCTATCATAGGGTGATTGTCTGCCCTGCCCTGATTAGTTCTGAACTGTTTCATGGCCAGTTATTCTGTCTGCATATCAGGTGTTCCAAGTTTTGCAGTGTTTTTCCTAGTGTTTTTAGACTTCTGTTTGTTTTATTTTTATCCCCAATTGTGGGTTATCATTCATGAGATGTTTAACTGCTATCTGGTTGATGATTTGAATTATGAGTTATGAGTTATTGAAAGTTTTTATACCATAAGATTTAACATTGTGGTATACAGTGGTATATACACTGTATATACACAGTGGTATATTGTTCAAGAAATGGATTTACTAATTTACAGTTGATGTGTATTTATTGCTATCAAAATGAGCTAAGACTTTCAGTGTGTTAATGTCACAGTAATTCCTTTACTTTTACTTTAAGGGTTCATGACCTCAGGGGTTTTTATTTCCGGTTTAATCTGCGAGAGATGACGCGAGACGCGAAAACCGCGAAGAGCGGAGGGTTTTTTTCTACGTGTGTCTCTGACTAAGAAGTTGTTATTAACTGAGTTGTAACTTTTGATGGACGATAATTGTTCCTTGGACATTGCGCTCTAGCGAGAGAGAGTTTTGGGACAGTTTGCTGCTGCAGTGGTGTGGTTCCGTGAGGCGCATCAGCTAGCCGGAGCTAGCTTACCTACCCCGCTGCCTGGAGAAGCGTCGGACACGGCCACTGCACGCGACGAGAGCGGAGATTGCAGCCGGGAGGAGTTGTCCGGTGGACGTGTGCGGTTCCTGTGGCTGGGGATGATTCTGCTGTCGTTGGTGGTGTTGCCTGCTGCTACAAGGCGCTGTGCTCTGTGGCTAGACGGTGCAGGTGCCGCATGAGTTTTTCCACACACGGAGGTACTGGTACAGCTGAACTGGTTCGTCATGAGCTCCAACGTTAAGCGCGCCAACTAATATTAATTGCAAGCTTGCATAAACAAAACGAAACAAAACAAAAGTGCACTCAAATTAATAGAAACTAATCTACACAGTACCTGGGTCTTTTTGTGTTTACTTTAAGTTTCTGTTTCATGTCTGGGCTCATTCCATTTGAATATATATATATATATATATATGTAGGTTCAAGGTGTCAAAGAGCCTGTCAATCATCTAAAAACAAATACCTGCATTAACTTTAAGCATCTAAAACCATCTCCATAACAGTGTTTCAACAGGTATCATATCAAATTAATACTAATGTATTCAAAATTCAAAAACTATTCATTTCACTATGTTGAACATGCAAGTATTTGGAAATTCCCTCTATGGCCCTATGCACGTCCCTAATCATATTACCTCAATGAACTCAGCCGTTGCTTCACAGTCTTTAAACTGTGAGTAGCCCAGGTCCCTCAGTGTGCGGAGAGCTACTGTTACTGAGCGACTCAATGTCTGCGCAGCCAGGGACACCTTCATCTTCTGGTTGTCGAAGTGGACATGCTTGTGTGTGATCTTGTTTGCAGCATGCAGTCCTTCCTTCGTCTGAACATCGTTGAGACAAACAATGTATTTCCAGTTGATGGGGCCAGTGGTGTTCATTATTGGGCTGTATGCCTTCAAAATCAGAATCAGAATTAGAATCCTTTTTAGTCACAGCTCAAAGTACTCTCAGTACGGACAGGAAAATGTAATGCATCACATGCAGTCATAACTATGTAAATAAAACACACAACAATAAAATAATAAAAAAACAAATAAGCCTAGAACAACAATCAGAATTTACCTGCGAGCTTCAGCATGTGGCAGGCATCCATCATGATGAACACTCTCTCACCAGTCATTGGATGTGCAAAAGAGGTCTTCAGGGGTTCACGAGGGTTTGCCTTGAGGTCACAGCCGAGTTTGTTGCACATGCTGATGTTAGATGCATGTCCATCCATTGTCATGCAGACCACTCTGAGACCACGAGCATGAAGTTCCTCCAATGCATGGACAACTAAGACCTTCAGTGTTTCTGGTGAGAGAGCACTGGTCAGATAGTAAGCAACTGGAGCTTTCCAGTGCCCTTGTATGCCTACCACCATAAACACGAGAGCCTCAGAGGCAACATCCGTCTCATTTAATCCATCCCCCATATCCACAAACCCTGACATTGTTTGAGTTTGGGGATTGTACTGCATTTTTTTTTTTATGGCCATGGCATCCAAAATCAATGTCACCAATCCATATTTTGTCTGGTCTTCTTTGCATCTTCTTCCCAGCATGCCCAGCATCATCTTATTCAGGCCAGGCTTTGCATCCACTGAAGTCAGCCACCTTTGAAAAATAAAATGTAGTAATTTGACCACCCCAACCCCTTCAGAAAAAAACAAAATAAACAGGAAATAGCATATCTGAAAGCTCAAAATGTATCAGAACGCAGTGTGTGATGTGAGCCTTTAAATTGGTAATTTTCATTGTCACAAAACATATTCTGTAGGACTAAAGTGGTTAATGTATGTGATGGCCACACCTGCAGCCACACAACCAACTTGAATGTCGGTAACCATCTGCACCTACATGCTATCCTTTTTTAATTTACGTTTACATTTTTTGAGCACATTATGAATAAATACCACAAACAAGTCCATGTATTTAACAATCAGGCAACATGGAGAATACCGTTGCAATATATGGGGATGCGGGAGAGGAAGATGTTGAGACTCTCAGGAAACTATATGCCTTCGGACCATGAAGGTGTAGCGTAAGGGCAACTCCCTCTGCTCCCTGGTGTACTCATGGCCATTCTTTGCCAAGAGGTCTACCCAAAGATCTGAAATTCAGTAAGCATAAACTTATTAGTAAAATCCCTTTAAATAAGAAGAAAGAAAGTTTAACACAGACTATAAGCATAAATTACTTATAAAAAAATTCAAATTAGTATTTCCATTTTACCTCAGTAGCATTCAAGCCTGTCTTTCAACTCTTCATTTATGAGGTTTTTCTCCCTNNTGCTACACTGCAATTTCCCAGCTTAGGATCAATAAAGTATATCTATCTATCTATCTATCTATCTATCTATCTATCTAAATTACCTATATAAAATATTCAAATTAGTATTTCCATTTTACCTGTGTAAGCACTTCAAGGTCTGTCTTCAGCTCTTCATTTATGATGTTTTTCTCCCCTTAGGATCCTCGAGTTAGAAGCGTGCACATTTTTCTTTGCCTTCGTTCCCGGAGCATGCCATTTCTACCTTCTCGCCGGCTCCAGACTCTCCACCTCAGCCAGAAGGCTTCACTAAGTTTGGCCTTAACCAAAGTAGGAGAAGCAGGCAAAAGCATAATTGTGGTCCTAGTGGAAAGAGGGATGAAAATATATAGTGGTGTTTTATAACTCATCACTCATGATGTAGCTTGGCCCAACATTCTTAATCTCATCCTCAGTCCACTGTTTGCACCCTAGGATAGAGGCGTCTTAGTCGACAGGGAACATTAACACACTTACAGTCTGTTTTAATATGTACTCATGTGTATTTAAGTGTTTTCTAAAATGAGTGGCAGGAGAGCAAATGCGATACATGCATTTTAAATATGACCAGGGCATTGATGCTCTCATGTGTTTTTGTGTGAAAATTTACATGCAAATACTCAACATTTAGAATGAGGTTCAGCTTCAGGAAATGCTGAGGCAAGTCCACTGATAGGCTTTCTTCTGCTTTCCTTGGAAGCTTTTGTCTGTCCTTGATGGTACTTGCTAAAAATTGTAAAGAAACATAATAACAACATTTTTAAAAACGTTTTTGGCATCGGAAAGTGTGTGTACTTTATCCTAAACATGCAGACAAAAAAAAAGTTTAAAAATTGTTGGCATATAAGTAGCTATCAAATGCTTACATGGACATATTGAATCAGAGAAAGGTAATGAATCTCTTTTAGCAAATGGCACACATACCTTTCGGAAATTGAGATGGAAAGTTAATAGACAGATGGTTTGACTCCATGTCTCAGCCTGACAATTTGCCCTGTTCGGTCAAAAGTCATCTGGCTTGGAAGTTGCTCACTGCAGAGCAAGGAACCTCTTAGCTGCCACAAAACCTCCTGTTATCACTGCAAGTTCCCACTGTTCTCTTTTGACTGTTGTCTTTGGGAACCTTAAAATGTTTTTTGTTAACTGGTTATATCATTGGCATACTAGAACCCGGACTCGAAGGCTGAGGGTTCCTGTCCGTCCTTGCTCAAGGCAATTTCAATATATACAACCTGGCTCACACATTATAAATTATCCCTCACTTACATCTCTACCTGTGGAAAAGTGTCCCAGACGAGATCTGGTTTGGTATGCTCCGCTTCAATTAGAAACATCCATAACGCAGGCACAGGAAGTCCGGCACCTTCATTTTCATTTCACAATTCTGCTCAGAAGCCTCTGCTGATAACATTAAGTAGAATTTGTATTTGGGAGTAAAACCAGCATTGTTAAAAAATCATCAAGCACCTGTACTCCATAACTACATGATGTTGACGTTTTTAACAATCAATACGTTTGAAAATCGGTCCCAAAATATTCAGCGTATATTCTACTTTGAGATTGAGGAGTACCTCTTTCCTTCGTAAGTTGATGCACCGCTGCCTCTGCTAGCCCTGTTCCAAGATGGCCGCCCTGTAGGCACGCCGCTCCACAGTCGATGCGGCGTCTATGTATATATGTCTATGGTTCCTTCAACTCCTTTATCACTCTGTCTGACACAAGACACGCTCTAATGCGGTTTGCAGAGATGACCAAGGAGGTTGGAAGTGGCTTGGCTGGTGGGTTATACACTCTGTGGCTTCACCCTGGGCTGCCGCTATAAGGTATTCTACATACTA
>NW_023339807.1:1711290-1711498 GCF_004916995.1 Morone saxatilis
CTTTCTTTCTTTCTTTCTTTCGAGCAGGTTTTGCTCACACTGACACACCTAGGGCGTAACTACTCAATCTTTGGACATGTCACCTCCAGTACTAAAAAAGTTGTCTTCTGCTGTAAAATGTATAAATAAAGTACAAATCAAATTTAAGTAATTTTCAAAATTGGTCAAAACTCACCAACACACCACCATGTGTGTGAAAGGGTGAATG
>NW_023339807.1:1711531-1734668 GCF_004916995.1 Morone saxatilis
ATACAAGTACAGGTCCATTACCATATCGGTATATAGTCTTCCAACGAAAGCATTAAAGCACTTGTACACACGTTCACCCTTTCACACACATTCACTCAGTAATGGCAAAGTCCATCAAACAGAAACTAACTCATTTATACACATTCACACACCGATGCACAGCATCAGGAGCAATTCAGAGTTTAGTATCTTGCTCAAGGATACTTCAACATGTGGCAGGAGGAGCCGGGCATCGTACCAACAACTCTGAGCCACAGCTGCCCAGTAGTGTGAGCACTTTATGCAGCGAGTTGGAAAGTAAGGGTGCGGTGGTCGGTTGGTGGTGATGGAGACTCAAGTTTACGTCATGTTGCTCATCACCAATAATATTTGAATGTGAGCTTCATTTAAAAAAAACATTGTACCCATGATCTTTCCCAGACTAACTACCACAACTGCCATGCCTGTGCACAGTATTTTCCAGTGAGCCAACATCCACAATAGCAGCACCCTGACTCCGTTTGATCTGAATGGAACAGAACCTTAATTAGTATCACTGATAACACCTGTTTACCCTACTATTTCATGTCAAAATGGCCGCTGTGAAAATGTTACTTTACTACAGGTTCTAGTATTACAGTGTACTGAAGTTCTGCATGTGGTTTGTCCAAGTGGCATTGCTGGGTGTCAAACACAATATTATCTATTTCATTACTTTAAAATATATATAAAAAAAGTGGAAAACTAGAACGTGATATGAGTGTTATGTAGGCTGTATATTATTAGTCTAATCCTAATGTACTCCTGTTGGGCTCCACGTTATTGTAAAAATGAAAAAAGGTTCCTCCTATTTAATTTTGAACACGTTTGAACTCTAAATGAGTTTTCACATTTCCATCAATCAGTGTATTGATGGTGGCCACACCTCCACCGATAATGAAGCTGTTGCGTAATTTAGTATTTACATTTTTTGGTTTAATGAAAGGGTCTGAATGCCACCAGCAGTGAGTAATTTATCACCTTCATCATCAGAATTCCCCTCTGTAGATTCTCTGTAGATAATTCGTTGAGCTATTTAGCTGGTATAGTGTTGCTTATGCGAACTAACAGCTTTGCTGCTCAGATTGGTTACCATAGGTACACTTATAGAGACTGATGCTTAGTGGGTTTTGCTCAGCAAAAGGAGAAATACAATATTTAAAATGTTATCATAATTTTTCGGAAGTTGAAACAACAGGGGAGAAGACATACTTTTTATTTTTATTGACTGTAATTTGTGCTGATCCCTGTTTGATCGTTCAAGGACTATGAAGACTTTATATTCTTTGGTATTCCTTGAAAGACTAGTTTGTATTTAGTGGCCTAGTGGCCTTGAGCGGTATGGTTGCTGATTCCCGTTCCAAGCGTGCATTAGAAACTACAGGGGCAGCAAACATGACGAAATATGTAGAAAGCCCTGTAGAGCCAGTGTTCAAATGGCGGTTCAACACAGAGGACTCCGTAGAAGAGAATCCACTCCCTCTGTAGATAAAAACGTCTCATTCTAATGTAATGAAAATTATTCTTTTATTTAGGTATTTATGTACTGTGAATATTATATCCCATTTCTGGGATAGTGCTGCTGGAACTATTTTATGGTGACCAGCAGGGAGTAGTGACTTCCTGTATTGTCCCCTCGTTGCCTGGCAACCTCACCATGACAACAAGACTCCAGGAAGTGTGTGTCAGCAGAGAAATAGTTCAAGCAGCACACAGTTCTTCCAATAACAGAAACTTGTATTATTTTTGTCTGTGTAGGCATCTGAGAAAAATAGACACAATGTGTTAATGAGTCAACTTTAGAGGTGTTGGTAGGTATTTTTAGGACTTTGCACTGAGCCAGGATATCTGCTTCACCTTTCTTCCTGTTTTTAAGCTAAGTTAACAACCTGCTGGCTCTGGAGCCAGAGTCGGCACACAGACTTCAGAGTTGTTTCAAAAATGTTAAACTATTTGATTAAAGCTAGACTATGGATCTTTCAAAAGAAGAAATAACACAATCCGCCTAAAAGAAGTGTTGAATTCATAAGCAACGAAAAGCATCCTTGCTTTCATTTCCATACACTCTTTGTATTGAATGAGGTTTTGCTGTTACACCACTATGCTACGAATCCTCAGGATTAGTCATTTCCACTTTCCATTGATTGTCTATCTAAGCTGCAGTGCAGTGCATTCTGGCAGCGCTGCGTTTCGAGGTGTACATTTTGATGTACGCTCCTCATTTGCAGGAAGTTGAGGTCTAGGTCTTTATGGAAAGCAGAGGCATCTGGCCTCTGGAAACTCACTAAACATGTTCTAGCTAACCCTTGTCGATCTATAATGAAGAAAGACTCAGCAGCTAATGATAGCTAATGTTGGCAAACTTTGGGTACATACTGCTATGTTACTGACATTACTAAGTCTTTCTGCTGTCTTGATGACTCTGCTGTTACACTGTAGCATATCACATATCACAGTCCAGCAATAACATCAGAAAGGTTAAAGGTGTTAAGGGATAATAATAGCGATGTATTTTTGTCAAAATAAGTGTTAAATAGCTCTAGATTCTGATATCACTGTTGTAGAATGTTCAGTCAGTAATGTGGGTCTCCCCGTCCCTCCTTTCTGCAGTAAAGAATACATGTCCTGGTATGCCGTTCCCACTACTGTACATGAAAATGTACATGTACAGTAGTACATGAGACAGGTCATCTGTCAATCCACCAGGCCTGAACTAAAACAACCAATCAGGCAATGTCAGTGGGATGTAAGGATTATGAAAAGTACACTTTTTTTTCACAGAATTAATCTGTTCTCCATGTTCTACTGTCAGGATATGAAGTGAAAGTTTCAGCAAACAACTTTATTTTAAATGAAAATTAACCTACTGCAGCTTTAAAATCCCCCCCTTGGCAAGTGTTACTTGTGGCTATAAAGACTGTTCAGCAAAAAGTAAAATAGTTTTTCTGAAGACATTGGAACCAAAATACGACTTCTCTAACACCACGTATCACAATGAATCACACATCCTAATTAAACGTGAGAAAACAAGAGGACTAGCGTTGTTTTATTATATGCTTATATGCTTTTATTAGAAATAAGACACATTCATTTTGTGCTCTGAAAACTGTACATTAACAAAGAGGCGACCCCCAGTAAATTAAAAAGGGGTGTGAGGAGGAGGTGGGAGGGTGTGTGTGTGTGGCAGGGTGGGGTGCAGATCAGGGTAGGGTCAGGGGTTTCGAGGTCAGGGTTTTCGACAAATACAGATCTGAGGGAGTGACTGGCGGTGATATCAAAACACACACTGTTACATTGCGATACAGAACACTCGAATAGTCCAGTACCTTGAAAGGACGGGGGGAGGGGATGGGCGGATCAGTATCAGAATAATCATGTTCATATTAATAATAATGATAACAACTATCCCCAAGCACAGTAAGAAAGATATTTATAGGCTAAAATCCATTCTGTAGAACTCTGTTGAAATAATTACAATGCTGTACATCAGGACTCCAAATGAGCCTTGTGCTTTCTCTGTGTGCAACCAGCATCCCTCTGATGATCTCTGCCTTGTATATATCGCCGCCGTTAATCATCATACCATATATATTTATAGATCTAGTCGTTTGCGCATCTGTAGCACGCACATACATACAGACAAGAACCTTGTTTCCTCAGCATCTTCGAAACACCATCACATTTTGCATTTGCTGTATCAAGCCTGCTTGTACATCAAGACCCAAACGAACGTGGATCCTTCCCAGACGTCCATGTTGTCCCCTCTGCGGGCTGCGTCGATGTTGAGGGCCGTTTAGAGCGCAAAGCTCGCTGGCCCCCGCTCTGTGGCGTCTCTGAGGTGTCTGTCGATGAGAAGGCAACATGCCATTTTGGCCCAGGGTGACGTCTTTTGTTTAAACACCCCACACCCTCCCATCATCCCTCCCATCCATCGCTTGTCACTGCAGGGCCGACCTTGCCCTGCTAGGGATCATGGGGGGATAAAGTGGTGGATCCAGTAGGGTTGGGGTGAATTGTAGGGGGCTGGAAGGGAACGGCATTTGTGGGGGCACATGGGTGTATGTTTGGTGGTCTGCCTTCTCAAATGCTTGTTCGTTTTCCCTTTTGAGACAGACGTTAAAGGAAAAAACTGTCCGGGGGTGTCAGGAACATCAGCGTTCATCAGGAGGAAGAGAGAGCAGAACAGCGACAACACTCTCAACAGTAAAAACAAAAGAGACATAATCATGATTATTACATTGTATTCATTTAATTCAGGGGTAAACATTGCAAGATTACCTTTGCTATGTGGTTTATTACATGACTATATGATGCACATATAGTAGCGAAATCTGCTACTTTGGCAATCTGTCTCCAATGTGAGCCAGCGTGGAGTCCAAGACCATATACAAGAAGATGACCAGTATTTTTTAGACAAAAACACCATCCAAATGTCAAATAAAACAACATAGAAAGAGACACCATGTTCCCGTTCTCTCTTCAACTGGTTTAATAGATATTCTGATATTTCTCTCCTCCTCGCCCTCCTCCTCCTCCCCCCATCACATTCTCGCAGCGGGCTTCATCTAGCCTTTGAGTAGAAGTACAGAGCAGGGCAGTGTGTGTGGTGTGTCATCTGCTTGTTCGTCTTGAGAGCATTGGGGGACAAAAAAAAGAAGTTGTAGGGTTTGAGGTCTCCGGGATCTGGGTCACACCTCCGTTTGCAGGTCCATGATCTCCTGGCCCACCAGAGGGATGGTGGCGCTGGTTTTCTCCCACTCCACCGTCTGCAGCTCCAGAGGGGAGGCAGCCACCGTCTCCAGGTCCTTCCTCACCCAGGATGGGGGGGAATGGGTCTTCCTGATGCCCTCCCACGCCCTCTTACTCGGGGTCTGCTGCTTGTCCTGAAGGGAACAGAGGGAAAAGGCTTGTTTTCGGAGATGGTCATACAATCTGTGATGTATTTCAGAAGTTATATTGTGAGCCCTTTTAGTGAACCTACTTTACCTCACGCTGCCTTTTGTATGTCTGCCTTAGCATTTTTTGAAAGAAATACTGAAATTTAAAAAATAAGCTCATTCAGTTTCTTGCCGAGAGTTAAATAAGAAGATCGCTGCCACTCTCGTGTATGATAAGCATGGAGCTGGAGCAACAGTAATTAGCTTGGATTATCTTACAGAGAGGAAACAGTGGGGAACAGCTCACCCTGGTCCAAAGTGAAAGAGAACAGGTCTACAGAGTATGGGTATTATATTGACACATACTCATGTACTAAAAAGTACATTACCTGTACCAAATACTCGTTCAACTCTAACCAACGGCAAATCCCAAGTCCTAAACTTTCAGTTTCTAGTCCTAAACAAGTCATAATGTGCTCTGCACCAAATGTAATTCAACTTAATAACAGAACGGATGAAACTAAATTATCTTAGGTATCATTTCTTCCGACTGGGGCTCAGTAATGTAACATTAGTTCTTAATCGTTCTCTCCTGCAACTTGATTGAAAGCTTTTGGAATCTGGGGAATTAAGGGTTGACTTGCTGTTAGTGTTAATAGATCCCGGACATTAAGGGAAACTGTTTTTAATCTTTGGGCTTTGGGGAAGGTATTAAGTATTTTAAGTCAAAAGGTTTGAGTCCAAGTGAAGTCATGAGTCATTAGTGTTCAAGTCCAAGTCTTTTTTGATTATGTCAGGTCGAGTCTAAAGTCTAAAGATGTGAAAGTAACGTGACTCGAGTCCATACCTCTGCTTATTAGCAAGTATCTAACTTAATCTGTACACAAACGTAAGAACGTCAACTTTTGGTTTTACAGGAAGTTAAGCTGGAATTATCTGGCCGCAGTGACTAACTTTCCCATGTTGCTGTCTTTATGTTAAGCTAAGCACCTCCTAGCTCCAGCTCAAGAAAGTGAATACACATTTTCTTAAATGTCCAACTGTTCCTTTAAAACCTCATTTGAAAAACCCTACAAAAGGGACGTAAAATGCTGATTCAATCCAAAGTGGGTGTATGCACAAAAAGCTAGATAAGATAGATATATTAACAAGGATTTGGATGCAGATATGATTGTGGCTGAGGCAAAACACATCGCAGCGGAGAAGTTGATCTCTCTGCCTCTTCCACTTGTATGATCATTACATCACAATGTTTTTTTCTGGAAAGAAGTGAAAGCTGCATGATTCTGCAGGACTCTAACAAATAATCTGATTGGTTGTGAAGCTGTCAGTGTCAGATAGCTGCATCCTTTATCTGTGAAGTTAGACTCCAAAGCTGTGAAACAAATGGAGATCAAGGGCTTTTATAGCAGAAGGAAACAGAAATCATCTGCTGCCATGGAATGACTGCAGCTACAAAGCCAACATGGATTCCTTTTTGTACCCGCTGTTGGTGACTTTCTTTAGAAACTCCTTCCCAGTCAATCCAGTAACTTCCTAGTTTCCCATTGGAAGGAACCCACAAGTCATTATTTAGCTAGCCAACCGCATTGCCGGCTTACTCTCTTTTGAATGCTCATTGAGGTAATTGTAATATGTACAGCTATTCACCATACCGAACCTAAGCTAAAATACTTAAAACTAATGGTCATAATATAACCCTGGAGAATTGCATTGCTATGTTGAGGGGGATATCAAGAAACTTTCAAATGGGAACTTCACAGTTCTAAGTACCACTTTAGCAGGAAGCTATACTACTTAACTACCACCTGATCAATGGCCCAAAGCTATATTTTAGCTTGCAACGATTAGTGAATATATCGTCAACTATCAAATTAATTGCCAAATATTTTAATAAATGATTAACTGTTTTGAGTCATTTTTTTAGGGAAATGTCCAAATTCTCAAATGGGAATATTTTCAGTTTTTTGAGTCCTCTATGACCGTAAACTGAATAACTTTGGGTTGTGAACAAAACAAGACATTTGGGGACGTCACCTTGGGCTTTGATCAACATTTTTCACACAGTTTTGACATTATCAATTAGTTGAGAAAATAATTGACAGGTCAGTTAGCAGCTCTGACCGTTAAGCTAATGCAATTAATTGTCTTTTTCCACTGGGTATTGCATATCTACTTGAATCATATGGCATATTTGAATGTATAATTGGCACAGTGAAGACAGAATATTGCCCTCGCTTCAGCTAACATAACTTTAGCCTGTGTTTAGCTAAAGCCTTGCCTGCCAGCTCAACAAAAAGGGCCTATAGTGTAAGTGTCTTTCATGAGGACTTGTCTTGTAACAAGTTCTAACAAGTTGTATGAACTTTCAAATATTTGTCACATTTGGAGTGACAATGTGTACTTGACTGCGTTTGCAGTTGTAGTTTGTATGCCGACCCACAATTAAGCCCCTTGACGCCCCCACAGCTAATTTCCTCTGGCGCTGACATTGTAAGCAGATAAAAAATGAAATTTTTAAAATTGCTGCACTTCTAATTAAACAGGCAACTCCACTCAAGTGTGGTGATCTGTACTAATGATAAGAGAAAAGGAGAACAACATTGGATATGGGGAGGGAGAGGGAGGGGGCAGAACAGAATAAAGTTAAACTCTTTACACTCATGTTGGTCTTGTCGCTGCTGGCAGAGGACACACTCCATCTTTTGGCAGCTTTGGCGTCAACAGGTGGAGACTCTCTATCCTTGTCTGCACTGTGAATCTTCCTGTTCAGGTCCTGAAACATGTCCTGGTGGCGTTTCCGGGTGTGCATAATCTTCTACACAGGAACATTGCACGTTACGTATGAGGTAAACAGCACAGGCTACCATCAAACCTAGTTTTACCCCCCATTACATTTAATTCCTCCAATCTCAACACTACAGTCACACCCAAACTCTGAATACATCTGACAAATGTATGCAAACATCTAGAGGTCTGAATAACTAAGAGACATATCAGCTTTTTGGTCTATGTCTAGAAAGCTCTGTAGGAATCAAAGAGACTAAAATTACCTCAAAGTCAAGCTCTGCATAGCGTGATTTTCGTCTCTGGGGGGAGATGAGACAGAGAAATTAAAGATGTGTCTTGATATTGTGTGCCTTGTGAGCGGACAAATGCTCAAGTGTTTGTTAATTGCATCTCTCCTCGTCAGCTGGTCAAGAAAGGTTGTTTCTGGGACCCGGAGGAGAGTGGTAAGTCATGGGGGAGGAAACAAGGTTTGCTGCCGGTCATTCTGACCCTGTTGGCACAAGTTTGCAGTTAACAGATTGCGACCGAGTGACCTTCGAGTCCTCCATCGTGGAGTGGTGAAGGAAAAAAAAAACCTGACCTTCAGGCTGCTCGGTTGCCGTGGCAGCTGCCGCCTCGCACGGCATTATGGAAGTGTGTTTTGCCCCGAAGTAAAAAGACACCAGCGGGCAGATGTCCAGGCCGCTGTGTGCTGATTACTGTGTCGTCTCATCCTGCCAGTGCTGTCTGCGCTAGGAGCGCAGTCAAAACTAACCTTTTTAAAGATGCTGTCCTTAATAGGCCTTTTTTTAAGCATCAGAGGAGGGGGTGACCTAAACATGCAAGAAATATAGCACAGTACCGCTCTGGGGAGACCTAATTAATGATCCTTCTATTTATTTTTATGAATTAATATTTAGTTTATCAACATGTGGCTCCCTAGATGATTATCTCAGTTCATAATTTCTTCATCTAATGCTGTGTTGGTCAAACACAGCTCATAACACAATACATTCTGGGAAAAACAATATTACAAAATAATAGATGATCAACAGAACAGTAAGTGGTGTGATATGTGGCACCAATCACACTGATACATGGATAAGAAAAGAAAGAATTCAACTCTGATGTACCTGTATTGAGAGAGGAAATGTGACGAGAAGATAGTGATGTTTACCACAATGACAAAAGCCAGTATTGAAATAAAAGCCATGAAGTGAACAAATAAAGGCTGGTTGCTAGTAGGTAACTTTTTTTTAAAATACATTTTTAATTTTTAATTTTTAATTTTAATTTTATTTTTTTGAAACTTTCACTACATCCTGACGTAGTACATGAGACAGATAATCTGTGAAAAAATCTGGTTCCTCTGGCTCCTCCCAGCCGAGAAAGATTGAGTGTTGATTGTTGAGTCTCATTCCAAGGTTGTCAAATACTCGCACTTTGGGTCCTTTCTTGGCTCTGATTGGTTGTTTTCATTCAGGCCCAGTGGATTTTTACAAACGCCATTAGGAGCACTAGGAGGAGCCAGAGGAACCTGATTTTTTCACATATTATCTGTCTCATGTAACTATCAAGATATATCGAAAGTTTCAGCAAATACAGTTATTTATTTATAAATGTTACCTACTGAAGCTATAAGGCAAAAGATTTTGAGGGAGTGGGGGTGGAACGTGTCCCTAGCACTAGTCATGTCATACTCACCCCTCTGCTGCTCTGAGTTTCTCTTTAACAGAAAGACTATTTTCATACACTAATTTAGTCCAATCAGTTTTCAATGTTTTTCCCATTCTGTTAAATGTTGTGTGTAGGATTTAGTGGCATCTAGTGGTGTGGTTGCAGATTGCAACTCTGACACTTCTGCCTCCCCTTCCAAGCACGAAGAAGAAATTACAGTGGCCGTGAAACGTGTTAAAACAGTCTTATCTACAGCCAGTGTTTAGTCTGTCCCTTTTAGGCTACTGTAGAAACATGGTGGACTCCGCGAAGGGCGACCCACAGCATCTGTAGATGTTAAAGACTTAATCTGAAGTTAAAAAAAAACAAATGAAAACATACCTATATTATTTATAATATATTATAATAATATTATATTCCATTTCTGCCAATAGATCCTCCTAAATGTTACACACTGACCCTTTAATGAAACTTACTGCTTCACTTTAAAACCCTTCCAGGAAAGTAAGGTATTATGCCCTATGGAAGGTGTTCTTGACCTTTTGTAACTTACAAAAGGAACAAGTTCCCAACTAAAGGGTAAAAAAAAAGAGTAAAAATAATAAAGTGACAAAAAGGAGAAAAACAAGCTCCTCTGCAATGATAAAGGCTATGAGCTACATGAGCAGCAACCATATACCTAGCTTTCAAAGTGGCTTTTTCCTTCCCAATTCTTTGTGTCTGTGGAGCTCTGATGGTTTTGGTGCCTCATTTGACATTTCAAAACAACATACTGTGCTTTCAGCTCAGCAGCACTTCGTGCCATTATCAATCCAAATGTATGCATTCAGAGTCATCACACACACATCACACGCATTGGAGCTTTTAATAGTGCAGGATTGTCTCCTACATCACTGTTTCATTTCAAAAACCGATCCACTTGGGAATGTTAGCTAGCTAACGTTGGCATATGTTTGTCTCTACCTGATGATGGGTTCTGATCGCTGTGTTGATATTCCAACATAATTAGACATCGAAATTATGCATTTTTATTTCTTATTCATGTGAATTCTTGAGCACATTTTAAAAATAAATAAATAAAGTACGATCTTAGTGAATTACCCAAAATATTATGTGCATTTTTATTCAAGCCTTTTGGCAGTACCATTGCCTTTGCGGCCCACTAGTTGAGAATTGCTGCCTTATGTGGTGCTAGAAGGCCTTTAATGTGTAACGTCTGTCCAACAAGTTAGAGTTTTTATTGACAGAAACATAGCTGTGCTAAAAAAAAAAAAATGAAAATAATAAGCTATTAAGCTATTAATCACAAATTGTAAACAGTATTTCTGTTAAAAAGAGAAACTGCGATCAGTAGAATGGTCTGCGACTCTGTTGTTGGTCTAATGAGAATAATGCTGTGTACATTTACATTATTCGGAATTTATCAAGAAAACGGGTAAACAAGGTTGAAGTGTTGAATTTGCATCAAAAGCAAAAAACATTGACAGCAAATTAAAAGAGAAGCAGATCAGAGGACAGGGAGCTGTCTCACTAAAATATGACATGATAAAGTAATACACTTACAGCAGGGGAAATAATAAAATAAAGCTTTGTCTATAATACTGTACAAGCCAGTTTTAAATAAGACCTGGTTCTCGAGAATTTATGGTAGTTAGTTGTAGTACAAAACACAACTTTGCATGCATATCTTAATAAAAGTATGAAGTATGAGGCTGATAATGCATTACTATGACAAGAATATGCTGATCACTTTCGTGGTCTTACCTCCAGTGAGCTCATGGACAGTGTGGAGACGGTCTCACTCTTGGACATCACACCGGAGTTTCCGGAATCTCCCCCTTCACACATGCTGTTGGCCACCTGGGAGTCTCTGGGCACATTCTGCAGGTTGTGTGCAGGTGAGTCTCTGTCAGAGCATGACACACTGATCTGGTCAGCAGGCAGGCTCTTCAGCCCAAAGCCAGGCACCGGCTCTCCGCTGACCGGGTTAGCCAGGTGGATGAGCCTGGTCTGAGGCAGCTGCTCGATGCTGATGTTATACTTGGCTGTCTGCTCCTCTTTCCCCTTGGCCGGCTTCAGGGTGCCTGTGCTGTTGGTGGGTAGAATGACGTACCCCGGGCCTTTGCCAGTGCCCTCGGAGCTGCTGCCCTCGCCATTCCCTCGAGGCAGCTCTCCGTCCAGCTGCTTGAATAGTTCGCCGTCGCAGATGTAGATTGATTTGGCGCCTGGCAGCTCCGTGCTGATTCCCTTGGCGGCGCCCTTCTCCCTGCGCAGCGTCAGAGTGTGACTGGTGTAGTCGGCTACGTTCTGCAGGTGAACTTTGGCCATGCTAGCCGGCATGGTGTTGAAGTTAGAACCCTTCTGAAGGGTGAGGGTCCCGGAGGAGGCCTTCTCCTCCCCCTGGAGAGATGAGCGTTTCATAGTGCCTGGAGGCAACAGAAAGACAGAGTACCAGTCAGAAATGAAGAGTTGGACCAGGGCCAGATTTACCCACTTGGGCTCCCTGGGGGCAAAAGAAAGCTGTAGGTCCCTACTGACCTCCAACCAACCTCTCACTGCACATTATTCATTCATATCACATGTGATACAGTAATATGAACTGTGTGAAATCAGATTTTGATACAGAACTTCTTAACAAGACCTGGTCCCAAGAAAATGAAGGATGCAGCAGTTATCTTAGTGATACTGTTATTTAGTGGTGATCCTCACACAAATGTAGGGCTTTTGGGGCCCCTGGGATCTGGGCCTTGACAGCAACTGTCAGCTTTTGATCATCTAGCCCTAACCTGACTGCTCCAGGTGGTTTTTCACACAGAACTATCTGGGAATGCGTCATTGGAAGCTGTTTGGAAAAGGGTAGGCACCCAAAAAATATTCAGTAGGTCACTGGATGAACCATCTACCTATCATTGTCCAGTGAACTTCAACCAGTCAGATCAACAAACCATATTATGTAGTCAAACTCTCATCCAGCTGGGAGAAGAGTGAAAACATATTCTCTAGTTCTGATAGAACTGATTGTATCAGCATCTACGCTAACCTCTATGGGAGATGCCATTGTTGTTTAATGACCACCACCGTAGCTGCCAGTACTTCTGCAAAGGACGCTGATTGGTCCGCTACCACTGTAGTTTGGCCACAGAAGCATATTGTAGTCCGGCAAGATGAATTCTCGTGTGATCTTGCCAGTCTAGCTACCTCGCAAGGTTAATCCAGCCCTGGGCTGGACAGATGCTGAAGCAACCTTCCACTGAAACTCAAGTCAGGTGGAATCAGTGCCATCCTGCTCTATAGGTATGAACTGTCAAGTATAATTGTAAATGAATAATTTTATAAGTAAACACTGGTTAGCTATGGGACACCCTAAAAAGATAAACTGAAAAGGTACACACCCATAGATAAACACTAATATCAGACTTCAGCAGATCTCCCAAAATGACAAATTTAGAAAGTACTTGTTTATTGAAATGACTCAACTAAGGCTACATGGCCTGCCTTGACCTTGTGTCCCGACCTCATTTTACTATAACAACTGTTGGCTTATGGCAGCAGGCATATCCCATGTCCAAGCTGGTAAACAACGTCGGATAGCGCAACACTAAATATCTTTAAATCGCTCTCTGTGCTCCCTTCTCCTACTTGACATATAGAAAGAAAAAAACAATCATCTCTCTCTGTTCTTTTCTGTCTTTTTTCGATTGGGCTTGTCTGCGTCTCAATAGCTTTTCTGCTCCAGATGCTTTTCTTGATATCCTGTCTCAAGAGATAATCAGATTTTTCACTCCCAGCGGATATCAGAGCAGAGCCAGTATCTGATGCGGCACTGTCGGAAGGGACTTAATTATACAGCGGCAGTGTAGGAGAGACTCAGACAAGCCTATTTATCTGCATATAACTGCTCAGCACACGTTCATCCCACTCCCATCAGCATGGGCTAAACTGCGTTATGCTGCCGTAATGTGCTGTATCTCTTGTCAAAACAGCTCCTTGGTGAGGGGGGGGTGCTGCTGTGATGTTGATTGTAAGACACGAGTGCAGAACTGAGGGGGAACATGCCTCACATCTGTTCCGACAACGCTGAGGAATTTGAAGCAGTCAGAACACTGAGAGGAGGCACAATGAGACAGCTGTAGCTTTTGAACAGCAGTCCCCAAAGTCAAATCAAACATACACAGACACAAAATCAAACATTCTCAACCTGGAGCTTACCTGATCTGCAAGCCATATCCACGTCTTTCTCAAAGTCAGTCTGAGGACAGAAAACAATAAATATTGCATGAACTGTGCACGCCTTGCCAGAATTAAAGAATAAATAAGAAAACATATGTATATTCATACCATGAGCTGAGCATGGCCGTTCTGAAAAGATCCTCCTGAATCTCCGTTAGCATCCTCCTGGCGGTCCACCACACGGCACTTCACTGCCTCCTGAACCTGTAGCAAATCATGAGAGCATGAGAACATAAAAACTAAGAGAGTGGCCTTTTATAATAAAGGCTACAAGTCTATAGTCCATAGAGGCTGCAATGTCCATTACACCACAAAAAACAAATGTAATGGATTGAACTAACAATAAGCTAGTCCTAGACTTACAGGTAGTCAGGCCAAACAGTCTGGCCTAAAATTGTTGTCCTGATGGCGGCACTACAAGCCAAATGTCATGGGGTCATTCAAATCAAAATGGTCCACCCAACTGGGAGCCTGAATGTGCTCAAAGAATTTCATAGCCATCTGCACCCATGCATCCCCACCCAATACATTTTGAGATCATGGACCTTGTCACGGACCATGGACCACCATGACCATGTTTCTCAAGGTAAAATTTGGCTGATGGTGATGCTACATGCTCAGATTTGGTTAATTTGGTAATTTTTCCTTGATTTTCGTGCTTTTACCAAGATTAAGTAAGTTCAGTCAGACAACTCACGTTTGAAATGTTTATAACAGCAGTATAGCATATTTAGATTTTAGCGTCTAGGCTCCGACCTCATCACTCCCCGCGGATATGTTTACATAGAGACATTGGGGAGTGAAGAGCAAATACCTTAAACTCCTAGACGGAGCCTACAGGTGGATGTGGAGCAGGCAGCAATAGCTTACAGAGCAGCAGCAGCAATACGGATGCGGGCATTGACAGAGCAGAGGGAGAGCTGGGAAATTCTGCAGTTTAAATAGACCGCCAGATTGAAAAGAGTGTTCGGTTTGTGATTATAGAGAGTGAGGCATGTCATGTGTGTATAGCAGCGCAGCTCGAGTTGACTGCCTGAACTTGCTCGAAGGCTTCGCTCCATTTAAATGACTTTCTTTTTTTGTCTGTTTTTACGATCGGGAGTCTGCACAGTGTTTTATTGTGAAAATTGACCGAATCCTTAATGCTGTTCCTGTGTCTGACATCCTGCCCGGCTCAATCTGCTCTTTACAGCTTGATGCAGTTGACAAATAGACCCAATGCGTATTCTTTGCTTCTAGTGGAAGCACAAGCACTGTTTAGATCGTCAGTTATCAGCTCTGGTGAACACAACACAAATCATCTGAGGACCCTGTGTATCCACACCAAATTTTGGGTCAATTTGGCTGCCCTTTGTCAAGATATCTTTCGCTGGACCAAAGTGTTGCTTGAATAAATGGACAGACCAAGTGACATACCAACATAGCCATTCATATGCTGCTGGTAAAATTTTTTATTTAGCCTCTGCCAAGAAATTTACTGTAGAACTGATCAATACTGCGCTATTTTTTATGGGAAAATTATGCATCTCAGGGGGAGGTTGAAGTGCAATATGGCATTTATAGCCACAAAGAAAACCAGGAAGAAGGACATATATAAAGTCAGTGGTCATGTGAGGTACCTCTCTGCGCAGGATGCAGTGTACCATGACAATGACGAAGCCTTCCAGTGAATCAAAGACAGCAAAGAGGATTTGGAAGAGGGCAGAGCGCCGGTCGGTGATGGCGAGGACAGCTGACATCCACGTGAGGGCCAGGAGGGGCAAAACCACGCAGGAGCTCCACAGTGACGCCCTGCAGGATGGGAGGGGAACCGCAGTCAGGGAAAGCTCTAGTTAACATGACACAGAGGGCATGACTACAATGTTTTATAACAATTCTGCTGTAAGACATTTCATGTTTGTCATTAGCTTTGATTATTAGATTATTTTGACATCTAGGGCAGGCTGGTATACAAAACAACAGTTAAACTGGATTTATTTTCCTTTGGCACTTTAAAAAAAGTAGAGAATGTAGAACTTAACACAACCTCCTACAGCCCTTGATAACTGCCCACGCTGTTAGCGCAGTGTTAGCAGCCTCCAACTCTACCCATGCATAAATACATAACATCACAACAAATAATTATGTTACTACCACAAACAAAAACATACATCCATTATCTGCAGATATATATGTCCATAATTCACATATATTACATGCATGTATGTTTAAGATGGCTTAGTCAAACCATAGAGGATCTAGTGCAACAGGAAAGAGAGGGAGGAGCGAGGGTGAGCAGTGGGGGGGGAACGAGTGTAATGAGGCTGAAACAGAATGCAAAGACAAACAGAAGAGGCAGAGCAGAGAAGGACAGAGAGAGAGAGTCTGGAGAAGTGTCATTCCCGCTGTCCATATTTTTGCTCCCGCTTTGCTGTTCTTGTTTGTTTCTGACTCATTTCGTTTGTTCCAATGTGAGCATCCGAAATGAACAAGAACAATAATTACCCTCAGCGTGTGTCATGAAATTATCTTTCACTCAGACTATTTTTCTATTCAATAACATTCATTTAACTAGAGAATATTCCAGAGGTGGAAAAATCATATGCAACAATAGAATAATACTCCATTATAAGCGAAAGTACGGCATTCTGATAAATGTAACATTATATAGGCTACATTTTCCATATCACTTCACTATCACATAATTGCAAGATCATCACTGAGCTCTTTTGAACCCAAATACTCTATTTCCAATTGCTTTGCTGTTTTTCTGATCAGTGTTAAATTGTCAATGACACATTGTGCATGGTGTTTCACAATAAAAGCCCAGAAAGAAGGGGATTAAGGGTCTTGAGCTGCTAGAATGTGTTTTAATATTTAAAATCTGTACAGGAAGTGTTTGTGCTTAACACAGAACACACAAAAACTACAATTGAGTTAAAGAAAACAGCATTCTGTTTAAAACTGAAATTTAGACAATCTTAGAATTATAAGGTCTGTTTTTAACTGCAATTATATCCAGTATTAGAAAATGTATGGTTCTATTAATTGTGTGTCAATAAGGAATGTTACTGTTGTGGCTGGCCTGATAGCAAGATTTACCTCTGCTGTTGTAAAAGGGACAAATAAACTGAAAAGACACGTGGCTCTTAAGCCGCATTTATGTCACATTAAAGTGTCATAAAACACAATTTTCTGACGAATCACAACTAATGTATGAGGCAGGTGAGCACATGCTTCCTGCAAGGCATTACGAATCAAGCCACGATGACACACTCGCTACACATCACAAGCTAATAGAGATGTATGTAACATAACAAGCTGATGCTGATAAAACAGATAAATGCATTTGTATATAAAAAAGCTTTTAAAGCCACAGTCACTTTAACAGTTTTAAAGGAATTTTCATTGTGATACAATGATGGTTTAGTTTCTTTATATAGGTCATATAAAGACATTAGCATTATACTGAGACTGTTTCATAACCAGTTAAAAACTCTAAGTCTAACAAATGGAAAACAATATAAACAAAGTAGCAGTACGAAAACTCTACACAACTTCCACCTCTGGTATTAAAAAGGGCCAGTGCATTAAATTGATTTTCTGATGTTGATAATGCCATTATTTTCCTTGACCTCATTTGAAATTTGATGCGTCTCATTATGTGAAGTCTGTTTTAGAGGCTTTTCCACCCTGCCCACAGTAACACTCTAGAGGAACTCAACAATAGCGTTGGTATGAAACTGGACTGTTGGATGCTGAAAGTTGGCACAATGTATCAGAATGTCTGAAACGTACCTAGCTAAAGGATAATTCAAGTTATTTTCAGTCTGGGCCTTGTGCTCCATTTTCATTGTTTATGACCAAAATTATTTGAGTGTTGGACCTTCTCCATGAGAGTGCTGTTCCTCAATACAATTCACTGGGGACAGGAAACAACCAAAGAGTTGATCTTACTGATTTTAAAACTTGTGGACAATGATGGGACCAGAATAAACATCATTATTTGAATACATTAAGTTTATATATTTGAGATTTAAAAACATTAATATAGAATTTATGTAAAGATATAGTGGAGTCATGGTGTCACACTCCCTCTGCCTGTGTTGTTATCGCAGCCTCTCTGTGGTTTGTTTACATTACTAGTCTGCTCAGTGTGCAGCTTAGTAGAGCAGCAGAAACTGCTGTTTATCATCTATATCCATGTATTAAGCATTTATTTAAACCAAACCGGAGTTGAAGGACTAACAAAGAGGGTTTTGGTTAGTTTTAGTTTGTTTCTGTCCACTTTGAGTGAAGTTACGATGTTCTGAGGTAAGGTAAAATGACTGTTTTTGCTTATTGAGTCTGGTGGAGAGTAATAGCAATATTACGGCTGTTTCTGGTTAAACAATAGGTCTGTCTCTGTAGGGGTCTTTTCCATAAATGTTGTCAACATTTTAGAATAACAATCTGTCAGTGGCAAAAACAACAACTTTTAGTGGATGGATTTTGATGGGTGCATTTGTCCCCAATGACTAAAGTTAGCTTACATTGCAGCCATTGAAGCCCTTTCCATTAAAATTTTAACATCTAATTCTGAAAATGAAGCCACAGCAGCATTTGTGATTGTAGGAAAGACTGTGGAAAGACTGATTTTGTGGGTTTGATTAGAGCGGCAGTAGCTCAGTCTCATTTCCCCCTAGGGGGATCAACAAAGTATATCTTCTTCTTCTTCTTATTTTGTTTTTGTCCTATTATTTGGTCTGAGATGCCAGTGATCTACAATGTCACATCCAGTTACTAGTGAATTCTGTATATAAAACCTTGGACCTGGGAATGAGACTTAACAATCAACTATCTTTCTTCAGAATGACTGACGCCAACTTTAAGTGGTGCCTATTGAATTTAGATCTACCCATATCACTTAAAAAGAGATGCCAAGAAATAGATACACAGGAGTGAAAAGTAAAAAGGTACAAGTGGAAAAATGGATCTGGACAGGCCATGGTTGGCAACAGGAAAAGGCAAAGGGACATTATGGGACTGGAAAAACATAATTTGAAAATTTAACATTCTACGCATATAATTTCAACAGAGACTTTGTAGCTAACATAAAAAATAAATATACAGCTGTGAGATAGGGTTGGGAGTAAAAGTGATGGAATGGAGGTATATATTCTCATATTGCCCACTAGAGTCAAATATCTTCTGCACTGCTATGTGAGTGAGCCACTTTTTTAAAATATATTTTTGTATATTTTTAACACCATTTTACTCCTTCATGTAGTCACAGCCACTAGCCAGAAAAATAAATGTGTCTGATGTGATGTGAAGTGTGTCAGCAATGTCACATTACAGACTATGAAGTGAAATGATGTGTATTAACTGTTCAGTCACAGCTATTTAAAACGTAGAGACGCTATTTAGAGGGTGTGTGGATTGTGGCGGAGAGCAACACTCCTTGGAAAATAGAGGCAGATAACTCTACAATGAACTTCTGGAACAAGATCAGGTTCTGTTATCACAATAGCGAAGAGTGGAAAATCAAGGCCCAGGTTGATAATATTGGAGATGATCCATCTAGGTACTCATAGATCGCAGCAAGACACACAAACACACTGAGAAAATAAAAGTGCTGTCCTCTCTGTGTACATTGCCATTGCCTTCTCGACATTTGTTCTAATCAGCTGTGTGACTCTAAGCTGATGATCTCTTACGAGATGCACACTCACTCTCATTCAAACGTCAATCACATATGCATAATTATTTACATGTACACAGTTAAGACACAGTTTGTTTTCAGGAGCAGCACATAAGCTTCAGGAGCCATTCATATTGAATGAAATCCTCCCTGCCAGGGCACCAGGGAGAAGAAAAATGACAGAGGGATAAAGGAGAGAGAACCAATCAAGTGAAGGAGAAGAAGGGAGGCATACAGTATAGAGGAGAGAACAGAGGTAAGAAGAGTTAAGGAAAAATAATTAGCGGGACTAACATGGCGTTACTGGTAGCTGTGGTGGAAACGTCAGCCGAAGAGATAACTCCGCACTTGGCACATTTGAGCGTCATATTGTACAGTGGCACTGTCATCTGACTGCAAAGTCAAATTAACACGCTGTAACATACACAAACAGATACAAATGCACCTACACACAGACTCGCACTGATGCACGTGCGCACACGAGCACGCAAAAACAGTGAGTCACAGTGTTCTCGCACAATCTCTCTCTCAGGGCTATAGTCCAGCTCGGAGGTTTGCGTGTGTGTGTTTGGGTTTACCTGTGTGTGTGTATGTGACTCTACATGGGGACAGGGGAGGTGGGGCCAAGACTTAGCCATTGGTGGATGTTTCATGTTAAACATGGTGTCTAATTCTCTTCGCAAATGACTGGTTTGATGACCTGAAGCAACTCCTCTCTGCGTTCTCAGTATTTTACCTACTCAACCGTTTATCTGCTTGTAATAGGAAAAGGCTCCAACTACAGTAAATTAGTAAGTTCGTGCCTTTCATATGCCTGTTGTGGATTTACATCTCTGCTGCTCTGATAATGATGACGTGCTGGATGCGCCTCACCCCTGGTCATCTCAGTCTGTGCTAACTGCTTATTACGAGCATTGCCAAGCACTAATGCAAAGGTTCACAGACACATCTCAAACCTCCACTCTCATGAAACCACATACACACATGCGCAAGCAATTGGCACCATCAGTCATTACAGTCAGCACTCAGTCAGTTGCGATGAAAGAATATATCAATACATTCAGTATACTGCAGGTGTTAAACAATTTAGTCACTAATAAACTGCCTGCCTTTCCTCAACCATCCATTAACTCTGCCGGAGAGCTGAGTTCTATTTACATTTATGACACAGACAAGGGGAGAGGAGATTGACAGTTGGAGCACTAGATCTTTTGTACAAGATAAAATATAAGCAGTTGTGATAGAAAATATCTGGCTCTTTGATGAAAAGTCAAAGAGGCCAATGTACATAAACATTTGCAGAAAAACTATTTTCTCTTCCAAATAAAGTTCACTAGGGGTTTGATGACAAACTGATCACCTGATCGCTCCTGTCCCTTGACCAATCAGACCTATTATGAGCAATATCACCACTGAATCAATCAACATTCAATTACTTTGGAGAGCAGATCGATGAAAATAGACCACTGAACATTGATAAAATGTTGAAAATATAAATTAAAACTTCCAAATGGGAACTTAAAGTTAGGGAAAAAACGCTAGAGCTATAAAAGTAGATACCCCAACTTAACTCAGTTCAGGAAATGATTTTACTTTAAAGGAACTGTATGTACGAATTTCTGGTTAAAATATTTAAAAAATAGCTTAAATCTTCAGCCCAATGTGAAGAAATAACAGTTTTGAAGTTATGTCAAAGATATCTATGTATTCTTTTGCAGACATATCTAAGTTAGCACGCCCTCATTCCAACATGAGAGGATGAAGAAGTAGCGTTGACCCGAAGACAAGAAACCATGTTTGGTGGCAAAGAAAGAAGTGATAGAAAAAGAAGCAAGAGTTAACATTAGCGTTTCTTTCCAGCTCTTGGTGAGTAAAGGAATAAAGTTTGATGCTGAACTTGAGTTTCTTCTAGGCTCTTAAGATGTTAATGCTAACATTGGCTATTTAGCGATAGCTTATGGCGTTAATTGTAAAACATATCCAACAGTGTTAATATGTTTGCTAAATTAGCCATTTGTTGAAAGGAATAAAGACCTATGGGAGGGACTGTGCATTTCCTCTTCTTTCTTATGATAGAGATGGACAACACAACTTTCTGGTGATATGCTGGATGCTTGGAGTATGAATTTGGGAAAGGTGAGCAATTCCTACTTATAGCTCCTTTAATTCACAGAAACATTTTGTCATTCTGCATCTTTCTAATTTTATTTACTTAATTTACCTTCTATATCTCTTCAATGTCATTCTCAAGTAAAGACATTGCTGTGTGTATATATGAGACTGACACCAAAACCTTGTGTTTACTATTGATTTTCTAGATCTGAAGCATCCATTATAGCTACAGTGCTAGAAATATCTGCCACTGTGTCTGCCTCACAGTTATTTACAAAAATGAGACAAAACAGCAAAATGGATCCAATGGTGAACAATGAAAGCTGTTATTTGGCTGGCTTTTGCTTTTAGAAAGGGCATTAACTTTCTATTTCCAACAGTATACACCCAATAAGAAAGCAACAGATGATTTCCAGGTATGATCACTGAGAAACTACATCACTTCATTTTCCTTCCAAAACCCAAAGCTCCTAAAACTCCATTTATAGCTCTGTATTCTTCTCCACTGTCATTGCTAGACAAAGACCAACTACAGCGCTGGAGATATTGACAAGTAATAACAAACTAATCTGTTACCATATGGCCTCCTGCTAAACAACAATTAAAGTTGAAGAGCTGAGGGAATCGATTTTTGTAGCCCCTGGATGCCTGGATTAAAAATCACATAATGGAAGAAATTCAATTTCAAGTAAAAGGGCAATACAGCTGCTAAATGTAGGCCGTAGGCAGTGATATTAAAAAGCAATCAAGACTTTTTGAAATACAAAACCATTTCCCTGGACTTAAGGGGGGAAAGGTGGGTGGTTGGTCAGGCAGGGTGAGATGCATGAAGCAAAATAAATAAATACCCAATATGGACAAACATTGATCTGGGACGATATGCTCCTTGAGTCAAACATAAACCTCCTTCTGTAAGCTTTACATGATGTTTCAAAGCTCTGCATCAAACTGAACATTGGAATTGGAAGTACTTACAAAAGCTACAAAAACCCATTTCATCTGAAAGCTTAATGTTTGATTAACCCACTATTACAACCTGTAAATACACAGGCTTGATTATGGAAACCATTTAAGCAATCGTTAAGCAGGAAACAAACTCTGGTGGTGGTTGGAATTATGCCTCTCTTGTCTGTTTTAATTTTCTCAGTGAATTAACCTCTAATTTTCGGGGGAAAGAGGACTCAGCAGCGAGGCCTCTGAGGTGTGAGCAAACCTGCCTGGTGCAGATGCTCCTGCGCTCTTAATTAGATGCTGCACAAATTAATTAGCTTCATTATACATGTTTTGCATTTGAATGCATGCAGGAGAGGGTGGTGGGTGGTCACCAAGAGGAGAAAAACCACATTAGACCTTTCCTTTTTAGTCCACCACAGAGAGATCTACGACAACTTAATCACCATGAGGTCAGCACAAACAATAAAACTTAATTTTGAACCAGTCAGATCACGTTCAGATAACTGAGCAACCACAACAATCATTGCATCGGCAATTTGTCTTTGCATTCTCAAATCTGACCATGGCCCATGAAAAAGCCTGAACGTGACTGTGATTGCCTACTGTGTTTAGTATGTGGAAAAAAAGATAACATCCAAAGTCACTGTGAGTGGTGGATCTCACACAATGAAATTACCTTAAGCGCAGGGTTGAAGAAAATACAAATTAGTTATGTTTGAATGTGTTTTGATCAAAACAGACAGCACCGATATTTGCTAAAGATGGGCTTATTATACTGTGGTCATCAGGTCTCTTAAATTTGCACTGGCATGGGCATTTATGACTTAAATGGGAACTC
>NW_023339807.1:1734677-1743753 GCF_004916995.1 Morone saxatilis
CATACCCACATTTTGAGTTGAATTGTAACTAAACACTAGCATCCAATTTTGATACTTTCTTTGTTTAATCTGTCCAGCAATGTTATGAGAAAGCAATGCTCAATTGGTGGAGTACTCTACACTTGCCTGTTGCCTGGATAGCAATGCAGTGGAACTCTACACCTATGGGGGGTGAGGCTCTGCTGCAGAATGGTAGTGGCCCCATGTTGTTTCTGGATGATACTGAATGGATGCCATGGCAGCAGTACCAGACACCAGGCACTTGTCTGTCACATTCCCCAGCAGGTTTGCCCCGATCACCTCATGTGAAACAACAGTCCTATTAAAGCTGCATCAAAAAGTCGTCAAATTGCCCTTAGTTTGCCTTGAGAGACCCAACCATGTAGATATTTCCCCGATTTCAGCAGAGATTAGCTGAGAAGATCAGATATCTGAAAGGAGGTAAGAGTGGAACAGCTGCTCTGTTATACTAAAAAGATCCAGTTGAGGTGATTGGGCATCTAATCAGGATGCCTCCTGGAAGGAGTTATCCTATGTGTGGAGGCCTTGGGATCCTCCTGGACCAGGACGTGGCTGACGAGAAGGACATTTAGCTACCTGCTAAGTGGTGGAAAATGCTTACATGAATGGATATACATGGCAATATATGAATCATTAGGCCCGTCTAGCAACACTTTTTTCTCATTTAGACTCCTTTTGTAAAATGGCCAGGGTTGTGACTGACACAGCAACATGGCAGCTGTGATGACTGAAAGGGAAGTAAGTCAACACATCTTCCAAAATTTTAGCTTTTGGAAGACTTGCTGTGGCTGCAGTAATTTTGATGTGCTGCATACATTCATGGAGCCCAGGAAACAGATACAGATACGCAACAGATGACAATTGAAGTCCCACTTTAAGACTTATTTATGGATAAGAGTCAAACAGATATTTGCAGTCATTGAGGTGCCGTATGTTTGACACAGTGCTAAATCATATAAATGCTCACACAGGTGCAAAACATGAATCAAAATGTGATTTGTGACAACATTATCTCAACTCAAGGTTCATTTGGCAGCTTTCTGACTTGGTCTTTTGGCATCAGAACGTCATCCTTGAGCTTTCTCTGGCTGCCCACTGGCTCCTTGTTGAAAAATGTCACTACTTCTCTGTCAATACTGTTTTGGTCAAGAAGAGTCCCAGTGGGACTTCCTTACATGGTTGTGCTGTCAAGACATCTAACTAAAGAGTCTTTACATAACAGGGATTTAACACCTACAATAAACCATCCAACACTTTCAGATCTCTGCCGGCACACCCTAAAGATAGGATGCCCTCCTGAGATGAAGACTGGAGTAGTGTATGACACTACAGCAGTGAAAACTCAGTAAAACGGCAAGGACCCTGGACCAGAGACTGAATGAACACCATTAACAGATAACGGCTGTTCGTGTACACCACACTCAAACCAGTTGCAGCATGTACTGGGAAAAGTTTGATTCACTGAAGAAGACAGTGAAATCCCAATGTCAAGAATGAACTTCCTTGCCCGAGTCTTGAATCAATCAAATCAAATCAAATTATCAGTTCAATTACACTTTTACTGGCTCCATTTTTATTGATTTTAACCCTAGCCCTAACTCTTGACATCTGCAAGTTCCACCATTCATAGAATAGTTGAGAACAATGATATTTTAGCATGGGTTGTGACAAAATTAACTGAGGACAAAACAGCAGAAGGGAACCAAGTCAGTCACTCAAGTCCCAAGTCAAGTCTGACAAGTCTAGTCCCAATTCCTAAACTTTGAGTTTTGAGTCCCAAACAAGTCAAAATGCGCTCTTCAACAAATGTAATGCCATTTTAACAACAAAAGAAAATTATTTTTGGTATAATTTTTATAACTCGTGCTCAGTAATGTAACATTTGTTCTTCACGGTTCTCTCTTGCAACTTGATTGGATGCTATCGGAGTCAGTCAGTGTTAATATTATTTGTTACAGGAAATTAAGCGCAATGAATTCATTCATGAAACACTTTTTAAATAACATACTTTTTCATATCAAGCATATTTAAGTCAAAAGGCTGAAGCCCAAGTGAAGTCACGAGTAATTGGTGTTAAAGTGCAAGCAGAGTTGCAATTTTTTTTTATTTTGTCAAGTTGATTCTAAAGTCATCAAATCTGTCACTCAAGTCCATGTCACACCTCTGGGAAACAGTCTGATGTGACTTTCAGACTGAATGAAGACTAATAAAATTCAAGCAGCAATCTGACTGTCTACGCTTCAAAGAGTTACTTAATATGATGCAGAAGACACACTACATAGATGCAGTCCATACATAACCACGCTAACCTTGCACACACACATGCCCACACCATTCATGTAAATAGAAAATATTAATATACTGCAACTAGTGTATGTTATTGTTAAAACAGCTTCTCTAAAAGCACTCCAGAAATTGTAAGAACCTGAGGCAGTAATGTGTTATGTTCTATTCAGCTAACAGGAAGTAGTATAAATTGCAAGGTCAATAGTGAAATAGTGAGGTAAATAGGCAGGAAGTAAGCCAATCAAAGGTGCTTGCTAGAGGATTCAGCGGGTTTGGTGATGGGCAGGGCTGGTAGCCATACATTAAGAAGAGGGGTGGGATGGGCAGGTATTTTTTTACCCAATCACTGATGACATGGAAGGGGGCTTCTGAGACTGATGTGTTCCTGATTGGAGAGCCCTGAGTGAGAGAGAGGGGATTCTGTGCAAACGCAAACATGACATTTCAGACAGCAAAAACAAGTACAGTAGAACAGAGAGATCATTGAAGAAAGCAAACATTTTCAGAGAGAGAAAGAAAATAACATTTGAATGCACCAACAATGCCATGGAGACAGAACAGCCTGCGGGGTAAAGGGGAGCAGGGTGTGTGCTCTGTGGGTCAATTATCAAAACTGGTAATCCTACAAATTAGACAGAACTGTTGTTGTGTGCAGCCCTTAAGCTCATTGGTTGTTGGTCAAAAAAGTGGGAGAACGTTTCAGGCTTCCTAACATTTTGAAAGGGTCTAACCCTAACCTTAACCCTTTCATAACCGGTAATTATTTGTCTTCTTCTTTAGTCTGTACACTTCTGCCCTGATCTTTTCCATATGATATCGTGCTGACATTGAGTACATAACCTGACCCAGAGCCTTCCAAATGCCTTTTTTATATTTGTAGTCCCCTAACCCTTTCCTAAACCTTAGCAAGTGGTTTTGTTGGTTTGCCTAAACCTAAACAACTTTTATAATACATATAAAGTTTTTTTTAAGACATTGACAAGAAAAGCGGTTGGATCCATAATTACACATACACAGTGGCCTGCCTTCACCTGTTGCCCAGCTAGCAATAAACCAGAAGACTATAGTATATATCCTTGCAGGTGTTGAGGCCACATGTTGGTAACCCCACATTGTTAATTCGGGGGCTCCCCCTTAATTGAAACCCGCAACTGCCATTCGGTAGAATGTCATAATTTGAAACAAGTCAACGACTACCTGAACCAAACTTTTTTTTGAATATTGATGACGGAGTAAGGTTAGCAGCTTCTCTTGCTTTCAGGGTTTGTTTTAATCTACGCATTCTGGACCTATCTCTGTACTGATTAAACTTATATTGATCTAATTAAAGGTAAAACTCTAAGCATCTAGTGTTTCTTCCAAAACGAGTGTTCCTTTTTTCTTAAAGGATACTAATATCCCCATACCTTAAAGCAGCAAACCAGTTTGTGAAGTTAACCTTATTGCTCAACTCCATAAAAAAATTATTTACAAATCAGCAGCTTAGCAATAATATAATTTTAAAGAAAAACTATAGTTCATCACAACTTGTTTTTTTGTTTATCTGTGTAGCTTTGGCCATTTGTTCTCTTGATAACAATTCACTCAACAAAGTAACTGCTGAGATTGCTAAAAAACAACAAGTTGTGAAATACAATTTTACCAACGGAACTGATGGACAATGCTACACAAACCAAACCAAAGTTGTCTTTTTGTCTTCATTTTCCTTGATTTAAACTTTTTAGTGGGGTCTTGCCTTTAAAAAGCCCTGCTCCCCCCAAGTTGAAACAACCAAACAGGAGAAAAAAGGACACGGATGGATTTACAGAAATTTACATCAATAGCAACACCTGCAAACAAAGAGCAGCTGGAGGGAAGTGCGACACATTTGAAACTTAAAAGAAAGCAATGAGATGAGTCACCATCTTGCTCAGTCTGTGCAGGACCAATAACCAGACAGCCTTCCCCACATTCTTCTGAAACTTCTGCCTCTATCCTTCATTTATAAGTCAGAAGCATTAATCATAGATGAATTAATCATACATGAGAAAACACATTTTCTTTTCATCTCTTATCTTATTTTTGATTAATTAAACCTTTTCCCCTTATCCTCCTAGTGTTAAAAATTAAGTGTCATCTTCAACCAATTGCAAAGTCTCAAATGATGGCTAAGGATAATTTCAGGCAGAGAGCCAATAATGTGATAGTCCCTTCCCCTCTAGCAGAGCCATCAGGCTGGTTATAGGTCACTGTGTATAATGGATGTGTGGTATAAGGCATACCCCGCCCTCTCCTTTAGTTTCATATCAGTAATGCCGTCTTTGGACACCAGTTTGTTAAAAACGAGAATCCCAATAACCATGTTAACCTGCCGAAGAGAAGAGGAACAAGATTAAAACAGAGCAAAGGCAGCATCATTACTTCAGTACATGCAGCTCTATACTCTGATGATGATGATGATGATGATGATGATGATGATGTTCGTCATGACAAGATGATGATGGCAGCATGCTCATAAATGTCATCAGGCATACACTAGCTGTACTTACTGTAATCTCTGTACTGTAAATACTAGACTGTACCATCCTAAATGTTAGTGACAAAATCAGGCACCCAATGAGCGGTAAACAGTTGAAAGGATGGACTGCTAACATATGAATACATTTTAGGATATAGACAGTGTGCTAAAAAAAGATCATACATAAAATATGAGCTGTGTGAAATCAAAGGTGGGGGGAGGGGGGTATTCTTGACTGTAGTAATTCCTACAATTTTACTGCTTTGAGGATTCACGGTCTATAAAAATCTCTCGTATGAGCCGCTCTGATGCTGCTCAGAGTGGGCCGGGCCTCCAGTACGGGTGCCAACTGGAGCAGTAGCTCTTTATTAGGGAAGCAGCTTGCGTAAAAAGGACGCCTAAAACAAGCTGCTGGTGGGAAGGTAGGAGAGAGGCACTGGGAAGTGAATCACTGAAACTGTAGCTAATGGATTTGATTAGTGAAACAAGGACAGAGTGAGACTGCAGCATGTGTTTATGTCTGTGATTTAGCTCAGATTGAAGTAGGCTGAACATCACAAGGGTTGAGGTGACGATTTATATGTGAATTTGTTCTCCCTATTATGATTTTTATGGTTAATGTAAAACTGTCCTTGTTCTAATTGAAACAGCAGCTGTAGAAAGTGGAACCATAACTACACTATATTCTTTCTAATAAAGACGTAAAATTATATATGAATGTAACTGCTGCAGTCCATTATCTTGATCATTATTATACTATGGAAACAGGAAGCTAATATTTATCATGGCTATATGGTAACAAATATAGAATGGTGGTTGTCTCTGTTGTAAACCAAAAAACTGAAGGTGCTTAAATTACTTATTATTTGCTAATTAGAATCCAATTGTCCGTGCTGACATTGTAAAACAGTAATATTACTTACTTACTATAACACAAAGTTAGCTGGTTTTTTGCTAAGACGATACCACAGAACCACAACGTGACATGTTAGAAATGATTAATAATAAAGTTTAAATAATAACTGAGTGCTTGGTAAGAAAGGGGAGGTAAATAAGGAAAAGCAAAAGGCAGGATGGAAAGGAGGAAGCAATCAAGGAAAGGTAAAGACAGGGAGCAAAAAAAAGAAGCAAGAAAAGAAAAGAGGATGTACATAGGGGAAAAGGAAGAGTCAGGAAGGGAAAAATAGGAAAAGCAGAAGGCAGTGAAGAAAATTAAGTAAGAAAGGAAAAGAAGAGATAAACGAGAGAATGGAAGTCAGAGATGGGAGAAGGAAGTAAACAAGGCAAGGAGGAGGCAGGGAAGGAAAAGGGGAGGTAAATAATGAAAGGGAAGGGCAAGAAGGAGGAAGGGAGCACGGAAAGGTGGAAGCGGGGAGGAAAAAAAGGCAAGGACAGAAAAGAGGAGGTAAATAAGGTAAAGAAAGTAAACAGGGAAAAGGAGGAGACATGGGCTATTAACTTTGCTGTGGTCTTATTTGTTCACTGGTAGAAGTGCTATATTATATAACGGTCTGAATCCAGGGAGTATTTTATTTAATCCTATGTTTCTTTATTATATATTTTACTATTATTTATATTGTACTTCCTATAACACAATGACCACTAACATTATTGCTACTATTGTGAACATGATCACTATTATAACTCCATGTGATACATACAAAAAAAATATGATTTTTTTATGTGACTGTATGAAAACTGTTACATGATGGGAGCTATCGCTGCTGGTCTGAATTTGAATTAGTGAAGGGGGTTTAAAGGCAAAACCAACACAGGCTGACTGAAGAGGAAAGAGGAAATACCAAGACGACAGCCGCAGCAGGTCCAACAAATGCATAGAGAAGACCTCCTTCCAGAGACAGCCAGCAGCTATAAGAGAGGAGCAGGGGAAACAGAAGAAATGAAGATGATGGAGGAACGAGGCAAGGAAACATGAGGGGTTGTAAAGAGGAGGGACAGAATGAGGTGAAAGGTAGAGGAGCGTATGCATGAGGATGGTAAAAGATAGATGAGACGGAGAAAGAGAGAGGTTAATTACACTGCAGACATAAACCTCCAACCATGTGTAATATCCCTGTATAAATACTTAAAGAGTGGGAAGTACATACAATGGATCTATAGGAAAGCGCGCTTACTAGCTTTGTGTTCCGTATCCCTTTGCCTTGGTGAATCCCACTGAGATCGCCACTACTAGCGCAGGGAGACCTGGGAGAAAAATAAAAATGCATATTAACACGGGAGAACAATATGAGAAAGGCTGGGCGATGATGGACAGCAGACGGAAGGCCCACCCCAGCCAAGACACAGGAAGCGTTTGCGTATAATGCGATTCCTGAGGCGGCCCGTCACCGCCATGTACGACTGCCAGGCCTCCGTCAGCACCCAGCAGAACGAGGACAGGAAGAAGAAATGAAGGAATGCAGCAATCAGGGTGCATAAGACCTGAAACAAGAGGAAAAGACGAGAAAGCAGGGTGACTCCTCGTGTATCACTGTGATCATACACGCACTGAGACATTGGTCTCGGGATTAGTCCTTACCTTATTCCGTGTCTGTGTCTGTCCGATGAGAATCAGCGCATTGGAGGAGATGATGGAGAGGCAGAAGTTAATGAGGATGACTGAGCGCTCAGAACGAATGTACCTGCAGGAAAATGACAGAGAAGAGATTAATAAAAACTCTGATTGCGGTTTTCACTGAAAACCTTTTGGCTAAACCAAGCACAACAGACCTATTCAAGATCACACAGGGTTCAGTTTTAAGCCTTTCTCCAGTTGCTGTGAAAGATTTCATCATAGTAAACCATGCAATGTGTTTTTGACATAGCTTTTCAGGGGCTCCTCTTTGCAAACACAACCTGGTTGAGCGAAAAAAGAGTTAAACCAACCACAACCACAAACATAGTAGCCTATGTGCTTCAGTTACATAGCAGAAAAGGAAATGAAATGTAATTTCCTTTCACTGATTCAGTCTCTCATATTAGCCAATTTGTGTTTGGGAGGATGGTTTGTTTTGTTTGTTTTGTGCTAACAAAAGATGTATTTGCCCTGCCGACATCATTTTCAGTGGACAGAAGGTGCAGTAGCAGGTGCTAGGTGTTTTAACAATCAAAGCAATGTGCAGATTCATCATTTCTGCAACTCAGCTTAAAGCAACCTACAGCTGCGCCCATGTCATCCACGCCTGTCACCATTTTTGTAGCCATTTTTTTCATCCAGTTCAAATGTAGAGTTATTTGCATAAAACAGTTACCACTCAAGACACAGTGTCAAGGACGTGGAGCATATGTTGTTTGAATTGAAATCAACTGACGCAATAATGAACCTCAAGACATGTGCAGGATATGCGGAAAACAACGGGCTCAGTGTCAATGAGCACAATGTCAGAGCTTTCTGAAGTGCTGAATAAATAGGTTAAAGTGAAGATTCTGAGGGCTACAAGGCTACAGGAGTTAGACGGTTCCACCTCGCATTAATCACAGCCCGATGCTAAATGTTTCATGTTTGTCTCACCTCCAGACAGACACATAGATGATGATGAGTAGCAACAATGTCAGTGAAGAAACTCCGCAGCCAACGATCAGCGTCACAGACGGCAGCTGTGTCTTATCCATGTTCTGAAAAATAAAAGGAAGAGAACACAGAAGGTGAAAAGGTGTTATTTATGGGCAATCAATTATGCTTAAATTCTGTTTGTGGATCATGTTTACCTAAGCTCAAAATTTTAATTAGTTAGACAAGTGTCACAGATAATTCAAAAGTATTATGAATAAAAATATTGCAGTGGAAAAGTCAGAAACAGGGTCAGAGAGAAACCTGTAGATGTGTGGTGTGGACAGACGTTGACAGGAGCTGTCAGCAGATGAATACAAAAAGCAGAAAAATCCCCTGTTGGCTCGATTTGCTGAGAGCTCACCTCCTAACTGGGTCATTCATGGTTCAGATGCAGTGGACTACATTTTCTTTACCATCACTTCAGTGTGGGAAAAGGTTCTCAGACATTGTAGCTCAAGCTTAAAACAAGGCAACAATCAAGCATTTTATCAAACTGCAATGGGCCACAAGAGGGGCAGTGACTTATGGGTGGCGGTATGTGTCAGTATGTGTCTCAGCTTTCCAGTCATTCCCAATTCATGCAATTCCAGTACTGTTTATAGACTCCAGAATACAGAAATATTTAAATACACTAGGAAGAATGTATAAATCATGCAACAAACTGCATGAGATAAGCATAATGGGCGTGCCTGGAAAGGGGAGACTCGTGGTTACCCATA
>NW_023339807.1:1743853-1751797 GCF_004916995.1 Morone saxatilis
AGGGGAGACTCGTGGTTACCCATAACTCATTTTCATTCAGGTCAGAAGTCAAGGGATCCCTTTGAAAATTCTGCCTAACTTTCGAGCGTTACTTAACCTCCTTACCGACATGCTACCATGGCATGGTTGGTAGTAATGGATGTGTTAGAAGTTCATCTAGTTCCATATGACACCAGTATCTCATCACTCTAGCCTCTGGAAGACAGTGAGGGGTGGAAGAGGTAATGACCACACAATCAGATCAGCCAGACCATAACTGGAGGTGGTCTGGTTCGCACTGTGATCGGAAAGACACCTCTTTACCTCTTATCTCAGTTTTGCTAAAGCTACTAGCTTCTAGCATTGGCCCAAACACCTCCATGGGCTGCCGCTGTCAACCCTTTTTTTTTTCCAGTTCCCTCAGCTCTGATGCTAGTGTGTGATTTTATTACTAAGATAAAGATGCACACCTTTTTATTTATTGGACTGTGTGGAAATCTAAAGTGTTTACAATGATGACGTTAGATGACAGTAAATTAACTTAAGTATGAAAGTTGACATGCAAGAGGGGCGGCTACTGGGTGGAGGCTGTGATTAGTATACAGTAATACTATAATATTTTTAATGATATTTTAACAATAGAATGAAATTATAGTAGAACCACTACAACAGCATCCTTTTTTGTATAATGAGGTCCAATCAGAATGCAGGAAACAACCATGCCTATTAATTGCAGGTGCAAACACACAGGCCCAATGATCACATCATTATCACATATCCATCTCGACTCACAGCCAGCATCACTGATGGGTGCAGGGCTTAAAAATGGCAACAACACATGATAAATAGTGTGAGGAGTGCTTTCTCTGTAGAAATACAGGCCACTCAGCTTGCATACTGCAGACTTGTTGCTTATTATGTGCTTTCAGCAGGCTTTTATCGTGTAATTCTGTGAACAGTAGAGGAAATGGCCATTTGACAACTCATTTTGAGAGACTTCTGACTCACAGCTATAGGACTGGAGTCTGTGGGTTTAAGTGGGTAGGCCCAGTTGACTGAATTACAGAGGAGTGTGTGTGGTGGTACAGTAAGTGGAGCTGTAAGGGTTAGCACTATGACTTCACCTGACACACACCAGAGGAAGAGAGAGACCAGCGCTGCCTTAGGGAGCTGTGAACTCTACTTAAAGAATTTTACTGGTATAGCTTTCAGTGAGAGGCTTTTTTACCCTAGCAAGAATAAAATTATATCGAGTGCACACACACACACACACAATGTACATGCAGGTATCTGGTATCTACAGCTGGACAGAAGTGGGTCTCGGTTGCAGGACAAGGTGACTTCAAGGTGATTCATGAATAAACCACAATAACGCAAAGCAGCAGAAACACCTACACTCACACACACACACACACACACACACACACCTCTACTGATGATGCATGTATTCACATAACAAACATGTATGTTATAGGCCTGACGTCTTTCCTGTCTGAAAACTGAAAGCTAAACAGCATCCCCATGCTACAGCAGACACTGTCTTGGTTGCCATGGCTACACTGTAACATGGCAGCAGCAGCAGCAGCTGCAGCAGGGTGCACGGGTGTTGTGTAAGGCTGTGTTTATGCCTATGATATTTCAGTATGCTAATATGTATCTCTAAATATAGGCACAACAATTAAGAAGTGATTATTTTCTCTACTTTTCAACCAATTTTCTTCTTTGAAAGACACAGATTTAAAAGTTCCAGTTAATTTACACATACAGCCCTTTATCCTAATAAAGACGATGAGAGCTTCACAGACAACAAAACTTCCCCAGAACTAATACACAATAAATCACAGACAATTAATGTAATGTAATGTATGCAAAAATATAAAGCACAGAGAAGCAAACCAAGTAACACACAGAGCATGAAAATGAATCACAAATGAAACCACATACCTAATCTAGCCAAGACTATCTGGAGCTGCAACCATTAATTGATGAATTGATTAGCTGTTAAATTAATTGCCAACTGTTTTGATAGTAGAAATATATTTGTTTTGGTCAACAGAACTATTAAATATTAAATCATCCATCTTTGCTCACTCCATCTCAGCTTTTATTACCACCAATTATAATAACTACATTATGATTACGTTATGAACTTCTCTTTAAAATACATGCAATACATAAAATACAGCTGAAACAAATCCATATTGTGCATCCCTAGCTGTAAAACAAAACAAGACATTTGAGGACATCACCTTGAGACACTGATCGACATTTTTCCATTATGTTTCTGACATTTCATGGACCAAACAACTAAATGATTCAGCAAGAAAATGATCAACACATTAACTGATAATGAAAATAGGCTTTAAATGCAGTTATGTTGATGTTTGATGCATCATGTTTACCATGTTTGCCAACACATTAGCATGCTACTATTTGCTAAATAGCTTTAAGATATTAAGTGTACAGGTATTTGGTCAAGTATTGGACAAAATGCAAAGGTCAACAGTCCATGCCTAACGCTGGTGTGTGGTGTTATGACCAGGTGAAGAGAGCTGACACTGACAAAGTAAGGGGACAGTTTAATGAAATAAGCTTTGGTGGGGGGTGGACATGAGGGGACCAGGACATGAGGGAGTTTCACCCCCCCACTGCACACACCCCTTTTTGCAGGAGATAATTGGCTCAGTTTATAGCCTGTCTTGTCTCCAGGTTTGATGTGTGTGCCGGGGCCAAGTTAATTAAATCCCTCTGATTAATCTGCACTGCAGTGAGTTCCTTCTCTAAAAGCAAAAGGGGGGAGGTGGGGGAAAAAGAGATTACAAGTGCAGTGGAATGAAAAGGCGTCTGCTGAGATGGACAAACTTTTACTTCCCCCTCAGCCAATGACAGAGCTCGGCTGGATGTCTCACACGGCGTCCAAACGGGAGCGCTACCATCCAAAATAAAAGCGTCCAGACTGCATTATTACACATGAGCGGAGACAGAGAGTCTCCCGCTACCACCGCTGACGAGATCCACGGGAAGTCAATTCCTCCAGAAATCTATCACGAGGCTGCTGCCAATATTAACAGCAAACAAATATGACTGCTTTAACAAGTTGCGCTGGTATCAATTACACAATGGATATTAAAATGGATAGACTGGGTGGTAAAGCTACTGATCCAATCACTAATCAAAGAGAAGTCATTATTTCTATTAAGTGAGGTTTGTAAAAAAATAAAGTAAGAATGATAAATGCTACAGAAAATACACAAATCTCGCTTGTTATCTGCTTAATGATCCGCTGACGCTGAACACCACCAAGCATCACCTTGGAATTGTGCTGGGTGTTTTTTCACTGCCTTTGTTTTTTTTATGCAGTCTAAACAATTAATCTGTGAAAATAACTAGCAAAACATAAAATAATGAAAATAATCATTTGTTGCAAATACTTTAACTTACTCAACAAGTTAACTAGTTAAGCAAGGCTTTTCAGAAGTCAGAGTTAACTACCGCTCCAACAGCGGGCACATCCAGAAATTACACCAGAGGGATACCTACAGTGTCATATGTTGCAGAGGGTCACTGACCAAGGGCCAGTATTTGACATCTTGGAAGCGAGACTGGGTTGATTCATTCTGAATAGCCAGTTCAATTAGTTAGCCTGCTGAGTAAATAATTGTATTTGCAACAAATGATTTTTTTTTTATCTTGTGATTTGCTTGATATGGTTATTTTCACTGAATAATTGTTTAGTACAGAAAAAAAGCTAGTGAAACAACACCCATCACCATTCTTCAGAGCCCAAGATGATGCAACTTGCTTGTCTGGTTCTCTCCGAAAGATATTCAGTTTGCATTACTGTAACAGTAAAAAGCAACCACGTTCATTTGTTTATTCATGTTTACGAGTAAATAAAAAAAAAACTCTTAAAAAAAAAAAAATCACATATTGGTATTCATAGTGAACTTATCTGAGGACTAAAGGGAAAATTTTACTTTCTGCGAGAGTAGAGTGGGATAGTGTGCAGCATCCAGGGATCATGTTTACATCTTGAGAACTCCAAGGACTCCAAGGACTCCAGTCTAGCTGTTTCCCCATTTCCAGTCTTTGTGCTAAGCTACCTATTTACCATACAGACATACATACAGTGCTATCAAGCTTCTTATCTAACTCTCAGCTACTAATAAGCACATTATGTTAAACTACTGTTTTCTCAGCATTCTGGCAACCTAACCGAGACTAAAACATCTGTTTTGCCTTTGAAATTAAGCAATATTGTATGTTTTCATGTATTTCCTGTAAAAAACACATACATCTCATATTTATTTACATTTCAGCAGAGCCACATAGAACAGCATCATGAAACACAAATGTAAACCTCCTGAAATGTGAGTATGCTGACACTCCAGTGGCCTGAAGCCCTGCAGACCTCAGTCAGCCCTGTTCTTATTTGTCACTCCTAGATTGTGGGCTAATTAGGCTTGCCACTGCATCTACAGGCTCCTGACGGCACATTCAAACTAAAGAAAAGGCTTACGCAGGCTTACAACATCCGAAATGATACAAGCACAAGCACGTTCATTCATGCACCTCCCCCTCAACACACACAGGTCTGGTTGTGGCAGTAAACTGGGTTCAGGTTTTGGGGCTTTTGCCTTTGACTGCAGTGCATTTTCTTCTCTGTTTTTCCCTCTAAAAGCCTGCAGCGAAGTTGGTCTGAGCAAAATGGACACAAGAGATGTCAGCAAGAGAGTAAATGATGGAGTAAACCGGGGGAGAGAGAAGTATAATGCAGCATCAGAGCACGAGAAATGGTGTGATAAAATGACTAAGGGGTGGAGAAGAGAGGGATGGGAGGATGAGAGGAGCGAGGGGGAAGACAGAGGAAAAAGGAGGTTGGGGTGTTTATCATGCTGGGGCTGTAGGAGGCTAGCTGCAGACAGAGCGGCTGGGCCATTTACAAGCTGCTATGTGTTGCAGTAGGGATAATTAGCATGGTAGCCGTAGCTGTCTTGCAAAATAATAGAATGTGGGGAAAAGGGACAGCAGAGTGAAGGAGAGGAGTCGCCTTTCCTCCATTTCTGGTAAAGGTGTAGCTTCCCTTGTGGAACATGAAAGCCTCCAGGCTGCAACAGAGCCCTGAACAGGCTGCACAGGTGGAGGCATGCAGGCCGCAAGCTGAGGACTCCCCATTATTAGCTCAGTGATCATTATTAGCATCACAGATTTACCTGTATCTGAAGAGTCTACAGCCATGCTAGCAGCTCTGTGAGGCTGTATTTCCAGTGCACACAGCAGTGCTTTAAGCTAATTGATAATGCTAGTATGGCAACATGATTACAATAACAATGTTAACAAGCTCATTTTTAGCCAGTATAATCTCTAACATGTTCATCATCTTAGTTAAGCGTATTAGCATGCTAACATTTGCTAACAACTACCACTAAACAATTAGGCAAGTTGAAATTTTGTCCTGATTAGTACTAGAGAATAAGTTAAGGGACCATCACAATTATTACAATAGACATTTTTCACAGCAGCTGTTCTGAAATAGAGGGGTAAATAGGTGTAGGTGTTACAAATGACACCAATTAAAGGTCCAGTGTGTAATATTTAGAAAAGGTTAGCAATATTCTCACAGTAACAAGCCAGTATAATTTTTATCATGTCCACCATCTTAGTTTTAGCATGTTAGCATACCTTTTTCACAGCAGATATTATATAGTAGGAAAAACAGGTGTGACTAATGATACTAATTAAGGTTCTGTTGCATTCAGATCAAACAGAGTCAGGGTACTGCTATTGTGCATGTTGGCTCACTACAAAAAGGCTCTGCTCCACTAAATTGAACAAAAGCCTAATTAGTATCATTGCTAACACCTGTGATTACCCTGCTATTTCATGTCAAAATGGCTGCTGTGAAAAAGGTCTATTCATCCACAGGGTAGTCTATCACAAATATCTGTACCAATCCATTCCATAGTTATCAAGACATTTCATAAAAACCCATAAATGTCACCAAAAAGGAATGTCACAACATCATCAATGTCAGTAGGCTTCAGGGGATACAGGGGATCAAAATCAGTGGGATTCCTCCTCTGGGGATCACAAATGTACAAAGTCAAAGTGGTACACTGACCAGACCAACAGTCTAAAGCGTCTTGTAAGACCGCCAAAATATCCGACGATTGACTCGAAGCAGACAATGTGAACCGCACGGAGCGCGTATATTTGAACTGGCGGCAAAATGAGGTCAAACAGGTCGCGACACTAGTTGCAGTCTTCTCCTGAACAGAGGTGTTCGCAACTGAATTATAAGCAAGGCTAGCGGACTTGCATATATTCTACGCATCTAGGAAAGAAGAAAAATTTAAAAACAATGGGCGAAACCTCTTTTTTTGATTTCCAAATCCAAAAATAAAATATATTTAGGGTTTGAATTGTTGGTTGGGACAAATTTGAGGGAGGGTTTTTGCCGTTCGCCCTGGACATTTAGGAAACGTACATTCTGACATTTTATTACGATCAAACAATAAACTTGAGAAAAATAACTGGGAAGTAGATGAATAATTAATATTTAATATCAATCAACAAAAATTAAATGGTTGAGGATAATCCTGCAGATTAATCGGGACAAGTCACAGACAGAAGAAAATTAGGGAAAATAAGCATTACTCGAAGCGCAAACATCAAATGAATGGATCAGGGTCTTAAGGCTCGGTCCTGCATTATCCTCTTCTATGTAAATGTATACAATAGGGAGTAGAATTTGGTGATTAAATTGCTTAGCGATTTATTTTTCCATGATTTTTCATTGATCTACTTCTCTGATTAATTAATTTTTCATGATTTGGTCTAAATAAATGTTCCGAAATCAATAAAACACCCGCAAATTAAACATACCGAATTTGAATACACCAATTATTGGACTACTGGACTTTTGCGGAGAGCTGTTTGTGTCCTGTTGGTTCTTTGGCATTTAGGCACCACATCGTGCTTGCTTCCATGCTAGCAGCGTTTTTTTGATTTGCTCCTTGCTGTTTGTCAGTGGATGCTGAGGGAAGCTGGCTCAGTGTGTACTTGCAGCTTTGTCAAGGTTGTGACCCCCTGGCTCTCCCCCAACTCCGCGTGGGTGTTGTGTGCGTGTGCGTGCGCGCGCAGAATGGTCTGAACATTAGCTGCTGGGGATGAACAGTTCACTTGCGAGGGCGCGTGGGAGAGAGTGGTGTGGGTGGTATGTGATCTGGATAATAGGGACGCTGACTGAACGTTGGCGCTACAAAATGTTTCATAAATGATGTTCAAAAGCACATTTACATCAGAAAACATAGGACTAATCTTAACGGTGGGCTACTGTAATTTTTGGGGCTGACCCAGCAGTAAACACACAATTGGATTGGTTTACAACTGTTAGAATTTCAAAAAGGAAAGAACAACGCTTCAAACAATTTTTAGAAAATGCAAATTACGTATTGTTTACTCTAACCAGCAGTTTTGAAAATGATAGAATTGCCACCTCAAACTTTTTCTGGCATTGCCCCCTCAGAAAGTTAAGTTCAGGTTCAAGGTTCACACCCCTTCACTTTTTTAGCAACAAATCAGTAATTGATTTAGGGATAACCAAAACATGTACGCCCACCTGGCAGCGGCCTCCATGGCCCACCAGTTTGAGAAGCATGTGTGTTTGCTGCACTGTTGGAACTATTTCTTGGCAAACAACCGCCGGGCACAGTGAAATTGCCAGGCGTGGTATAAACATATGTACAATGTACTGAGACAAACACCAAAACCTTTATGCTCAGCATCAATGGTCACAAGAAATAGGATGCAATTCCATCTGAAACCACAAATTGACATGTTTGTTTGTGTACACATTTAGATTTAGTGGGATCTAGCAGTACAGTTTGAGACTATTCACCCAAAAGCTGCACCAGTAAATATAGAAAGCTCCTTGTATGATAACAAAAACACAATGATTACTAT
>NW_023339807.1:1751852-1753352 GCF_004916995.1 Morone saxatilis
CAATAGATCCTCAACAATGTTACACACTGGACCTCTAAACTCCATTTAGTGTAGCAGAGCCTTCCCAGTGAGCCAACAGCAGCACCTTGACTCTGTTTGACCTGAATGGAACAGAACCGTAATAATATCATTGGTAGCACTTGTATTTTCTATACTATTTCATGTCAAAATTGCTGCTGTGAAAAAGGTCTATTAGAGAGATTTAGATGTGCTGGTAGACATATTTTTTAACTTTGGACAGTTCTCCCCTGCTTCCAGTCTTTATGCTATGCTAGGCTAACCACATCATAACTCCAGCTTTGTAATTTTAAGACCATCTCCAAAATGTTGGACTCTCTCAGTCAACTAATTACTTGATGAACTAATAATTCCAGCACTGAGAGCACAAAGCACAACACGCTGCTGCAGCCTGTCAGCATCAGCACCACAGAGGCCACCAAAGCTACAGCACCGTCACTCACATCCCTTACTCTTCGACCGAAACCACGACTATCTCCAACAAACGGAATCGAACACGCCTCAACCCGAAGTATTGAATCCAAGCCTCTTCATCAGAGTAATCCACAGCCTCCCTTCTAGGCTGTGCGGCACGCTGCCTCGCTGTGTCTTTAAGAAAGCCTTGGTGCCCATGCTGTTACCAGGGCAACTAGTGAACAAACTGCTTCCGAGGCAATTTCCAGTCTAATAATAACTAATCGCACTGAATGAAAATTCCCCCACAAAGACACTGCCCTTTCCCCAAAGAAAACTGGGGCACGTTTGAGTCACTGGGATGGGGCTAATTTCATTATCACACACACACACTGCTGGCTCGCTGTGTCCAGCTGCAGCCACAATCTTCTGTAGCCCACTGTAGCTCCAAATGTGTTTTTTTCCCTACATTATTGGATTGCCATGCAGCACCTTCTCCTCCATGGGGCCTGGTAACCATGGAGACAGCATTGACAGTCTAATATGTTAAAATATGCTAATACCTATGAACAACAATTGGTGTTTCACATGGAATAGTGAAGGAGGGGGGGGCGGGGGGGGTCTGATCTGGAATCACACAGTCATGTATGTGACAGTGATCAGCACCATCTTAAGACACAGGTTAGCATACTGCTGCCCTTCCTGTGTGCATTTCCTCTTGGAACACACAAACAGCCTATCACACACACACGCCAATAAATAAATAAAAAATCATTTTCCATGGCAAGACTATAATAACGTTTTGCAGCATGGCTTTGGCATGTCGAGACACGGAGAGGGAAGGGGGGAAGGAAAGAGGGAGGGAGAGGGAGGATCTGTTGATATGTAATGACAATGACGCCCTTTGGAAGAGAGAAAAAAACAGCTGATGCATTCACATAAAAGCCCACACAGAAAAAAACACCGTCTCCGATACCTTTAACGTCAATGAAGTCAAGGGAGGGTTGTCGGACTTACCATTTCGGGATTTAGCCGCGCTAAAATGGCGAAGGTGGACAGTCTGTCACACACGCATTTGGTTCTGAATGA
>NW_023339807.1:1753424-1753675 GCF_004916995.1 Morone saxatilis
ACACACACACACACACAGAAGCGATGCGGTGAATAAAGAGACAGTCCCGGCCAAAAGCAGAAGACAGCGGTTCAAATCCCAGCGCGTTCCACCGGCTATTTAATCCACTTTACATCTCCGCCGGTCGCAGAGAGCGAACAGAGCGCGGTGATGAGGAGGCTGCGAGGCGGCGTGCTGCAGCTCTCTGCCGGGACACATTATACCGACACACTCTCACAGCCCAGAGATATTTTATTATTATTATCATTATT
>NW_023339807.1:1753775-1753932 GCF_004916995.1 Morone saxatilis
TATTATTATTATTATTAACAACATCATAGTCATAGTGTCATTAGTAAGCTGGATATATGACGAAAGATAATGAATACAACTAATTTATAAATATCTATTACCTATAATTACTGACAATAATATAATTTCATAAGACCGCTAATTTTTTAATAATAAT
>NW_023339807.1:1754024-1779175 GCF_004916995.1 Morone saxatilis
ATAATAATAATAATAATACAGTTTGTAAGCCTGTCTAAAAAAAGTGAGTGTATGATGTGGCGCTGATGGATTCTGGGAATGGCATGGTACAATCATGGTGACCTGCTCCAGTGAATGAAAGCACCTTATTTCATTTTTATATTTAATTTTGTAGTGAATTTAACAAAGACAAAGAATGAAAAGTACTCTGCAGAGAGAAACTGCGTTTCCATGGCAACAATCAATCACACTTGCGGACAGCTGACTGCTATATATTATATGGCAGAAAAAAAAACAGTGTTAATTAGTTGCGTGAGCAATGGCTGCATTCCATTTAGGCATAGCACTTTCAGGCTGGCTTAAATGGAATGGAGCCATCGCTAGTGTTGTTGATTACACCTGTGCTCTTCCTGTATAACAGGTCATTTGGACCCCGCCCCCAATGTCAATACCAGGTTAAGCCTTTGACTGTATTAATGCCTTTAGGAAACTGTAAAGTGTGTAGATGTATAGTATAACGCCTAGACTAAGATGATGAACAGTGGATGAGATAGAATAGGGACAGAGCCTGTTGTTCAGCAACCCATCAAGCATTCACTTTGTGCACTGAAGGTCGGAGTAAAGGCTTTATTGGATGTTTTGTTGGTGAATCAAAGCAGCTAGAGGGTTTGGTAATTTGACACCTCTCGCAATTAGACAGAAAACCGCCATTTGACACAGGCTGGCCTTACATTAATCTGCTTCAGTGCACAGAGAAAATTAAGCAAATAAGTCAAGATTGATGAAAAAGCAACCGGGTGTTATGAATTAACAACAGGCAGCAACAGGCGACAGACTTCAATTCTCCTCGTGCAAATTTACATCCGCTTGATTGACTTGAATTTACATCGACTTGATTGAGCGGCACGCAGGTTTTGACTCAAACTTGTACTCCGGCCATGGAATCCAGATTAATTTGTCAGGCGCTGACAATAGCAAGCACTTGAGATGTCAATCATGGAGCTGCTTTTTTGAAAGCTGGGAGGAATCTATAGACTGAATCCAGGCCTCACATTGACTAATCAAATAAGGGCTAAAGCCACGAGTAGATTTTTTTTTTACGTAAATAGGGCTGACTCATTCATTCTTTTTTTTTCTCTAACTTTACAGTAACTGGCTTCATGGGAGTGTGACAGTCATTGTAGTGCAAAGAATTCTGGGAGTATTCTGCAGTGATTCTATCATATCATCAATGTGATGATGATGCATCCTTTACACAGCACATACTGGTGTCTAATCATCATTTCCTCTTAATGGAGCAGTTTGTGATTGGATTGTTTGTGAAAGTGTGGCTTATTGAATTCTGAATGAAGTTTGAACAGGTGTGACACAGCACTGATATTTGAAGTGGCCAGATGTCAAAACATGACCCGAAGGCACATCTCTCTCTTCCAGTTTTACTATGACAAGCACCCAGATTGCAGGCGTATTATTCTGCATCATTTTAAACATCAAGTCCAATTTAACTGCCAAAGAGCACAGTTGTGTCTGCTGCCTCTCCAGCCAGTGTGCCCATGTCAACTCATAGTATGAGCTTTCCCAGAAATGTAGTACTCTTTTGATTGACTCTACCCATGTCCTGCCCCTTTTTGCTCTGTGCTCCAATAACAGTTGAACAAGCCTCGGCCAGAGCCTCAGTCAACTTTCTCTGGGATTGGTGAGGTTCTTCCAACTTTCCTAGATGGAAATCCCACTCATTCCAATGGACATTTTCGATTGGGAACTCTCAAATTCCCTCTTCCCAGGTCAAATGCACCACTGGTACAGGCAAGAGAAAAGTTGACTGTGGTTTTAAATGAGGCTTGCTCAACTGTTATTGGAGCACATAGCACAAATGGGCGGGGCTTAGGAAGGGTCACTGCTAGACTAGCAACTTGGACTTCTATAGTTAGTGCACAGGTCAGATGAACTTGCCAAATAAGAAATTTGTCTACAGGCAAACACCCAATTCAACACATATGAAGGACAAAGTCTAATTAATGATACTTTTTTACTTGGGTTTAAATGGAGCAGCTCTTTCAGGAAGCTGTCTGTTTTCCTAGAATTACTGCCAAATTAGCCTACATAGTCCTTTCCAGGAAGCTTTCTAGGAAATAATAAGAACTTATAAAGATTAAAAACACATCCATAAAGTAAAGCATTACAGCTTCTGTTAATATTTACTATCCTGGAAATAACTTCAAACACAAAAAGATGGCGTGCAAAACAATACTAAACAATTCTGTTTGAAGACCACTTCTGAAAGGCTTTCAGTGGACGTTAGTGTTCATTTGGGTTGAGAGCTGTGAAGGCCATAACATATGATTCACATAATTTTCATACAAAGCATTCAGTGAACCCTGTGACCTGCATGGAAGAATGCTGTTTCTGTTTAATCAGGGTTTCTCTTCAATTTGTTCCCTGTTACAACACCCCAAGAACAGCAACGACCTTTAAGAACAGAAAGGATTGCCAAGAACATTTAACAGTCCCACCCTCACACATCCATTGGTCTCATAACTTCATAGACAGAAATAGACTACAGACTGTGAGGGTGTGTGTGTTAGCCCCATGAGGTGACTCAGTGCTGACATTAGCACATCACCTCTAACAGAAATCCAATATATTAGGACTCAGTGCAGTTTCTCTGTACGGCTGACGTGATTAGGCCTCTCTGTGAGCCGCACAGTGGCCTGCAGACAGTCTTGCCCCACCGTCTAATTGGATAATTTAGGTGCTGGTCCAGCAGCCCTGCATGGAAGAATGTCCTATGCCAAGAACGGGCCACATGGATGAAAAGCAGTCTGCCAGCATAGAGGAAATATATAAACTGGGCTCTTATTTAGAAAGCTATAAGGAGGAGAGCTCCTGCTTTATTTTCACTGGCTGGGTTACAAGCTCATGTATACTTGCAGGGATTATCTTTGATACAACTAAATTCAAATATTAAGACTGAATGTGTTGGATCTTGGACTTTGAAGATATTTCACAAACGCTGTTTTAAAATGACATTATCTATTGGTGTTTATGCACCCTGACTATGAGTCTTAACAGCTAATAAAAACGTGCATGCACCAATTTGACATGTATGAGTTGAATAGTCATGGGGAGTATGAAACAGCCTGTGAAAATGAGCCTGATGATTTATAACAGAAACCCTGCTTTACGAACTGAGGACATGTCAAGTTGCATTATGGGAACTGCAGGATCCAGGCAGGGTTTTTGAAAGTTGACCCATATACTATAGGGACTTAAAGTCAGTATATCTCAGCTTCTGCTACTTCCACTTTGACTGTTCTATTTTTAAAGAAATCTGTCTCTTTAAAGTTTTAGGAAGTTGTTAGTACCCATTTTTTACATTTCATCATAACAAGATTTACCCTTATTGGAAAATAAATGCAAGTTTAAAGGCTATCTACACACTCAAATTCTGCTAGAACCCTCCCTCCCATCAGTATTTAATGCAACAGAGGAGTGAAGGGCAACAGACATATACTCAGCCTGTTCTCATTCGCAGGGAATCAAATACTGACTTTGTTTTTCATTCTTTCATTCTCTTCGGCATCTCCGTAAAAGGATACAAGGTCCCCATTAGCTTTAACTGTAATGCAACTCATCCACATCAGATGATGTAATGTAAAAAGACCCTACAAGGAGGAAGTCGGGGTGGATTAATGGGTCAAACACAAACAGACTTTCACCCAGGAAGCTTTGGGTTTGTGTTCTGTGTGAGACCAAAAGTTGAATTATTTGTTATGTAAGTGAAAAACAAACATGACTTGTTGCAGCAGTAATGGCAACATGACTTGCATCACGTAACTCAACAAACCAAGACCTTTTCCTAAACCTAACCAAGTAGTTTTGTTATCTAAACCTAACCAAACAATGAGCGTTTCGCACTCAAGGGTACATTGTGCATTTGTGTGAGCTGCCAAGGGGGTGTGACAAAGTGCCATGCCTATTTGATCCATTTGGGGAGGGGGCACAGCATTCAGCTGCACCGAACTTTAAAATCCAAACGGATACTTAAAGCTAAGTTTGAGCATACAAATTTGCAGATAAACAACATTCTGAAAATGAATAAACCAACACCTGTTTGGTTGATATTTCTTGCATTGCACCAAAAGAAAAGCATAATAATAGTAATAGTAATTTATCATGCTTAGGTAGTTTCATAAAAAAATGGTTTTAGTGGTTTTAATTGAGATGTTGTCAGTTTGTTTTGGAGAAACCTCCTGAGCCATGAACAATGAAGGAATCCTAACCGGAGAAGCTGACTGCAATGACGACAATCGTGGTGAAGACAACAACTCCCATGATCCCACGCTACTTTACAACGTCATAAAACTCTGTCTTTTGTTATTATGTGAGAGACCCCCTAGGATCAGAAACTATATATTGTATGTTTAAAATGCTTTGAAAAGCTGATCACAACTGGAATACATTCGATATATCATGTCATCTTTTTAAATGAGAGGATGCATCAGTAAAGCATGTGAAGTTGATTCAGCTGGATAGTGATTAGATACTGAGGGGAACACTTTCAGAAATTAACTCTGGCACATGATGCTCTGTCAGATAACATTTCCAGGGTATTTATCAGCGTCCTGTGCTTTAAAGCAGCCGGTGAGTTGGCTGGCACATGGATTAGCATGCTCTGAATATAAAAACAAGAACGCTCCCTGTAATGCAGCCTCTTTCTATTTAGAAGTACCTGTAAACAAACGTGCCCCCTGCCCCCCGAACTTCACCTCCTCCTCTATAATTGTATTGCCGTAATTGATGAAAAGTCCACAGCGGTCAGATCCAGCGTCTTTGATGAATTGAGGCAGCTCTTCAACATCAGCACCGACTCTGTAAACCAACTGAGACAGCGAGGGTTGATTTGTATGATCAGCAGCGAGGCTAGTTAGCGACTGCAGTCTGGTAAACAATGTCTGGCCTATGCAGGCACAAATACCTCACTCCTCTGAATCTATCTATAAAAAACTCTTTTGACCTGCCTTGTAGTGAGTGCTTGAAGTCATGCAAGTTGTATTTGTGTTCTGTATGTACATTGAAGCACCATTTGAAGTTTTGACCGCTGACAGATTTAATGCAATATTGCAGGGCTGTTGTCTTTAAGCAGCAGTGACAGCAGCACGTGGATGATGAGGGTAAGTGGCAAAATGAGTTCACAATGCACAGACTGGGCGGAATTTTGGTCAAAATCATTGTGGGCTAATCACTTAACATTAGATTAATGGAACTGCACACAAATGCTGTCTTACTGAAGTTTTTGCTTTACCATTTCTGTATCAGTACTGGCTGGAGTAGTATAGATGACCTACAATTGCAATAGGGGTGTAAGAAAATATAGAAAATTATTGTATTGTGATATTTTGTTTAGTGATATTGTATCGATTCTCAAAAACCTGTAACCCCTGTATCGTGATACGTATCATATCGCCAGACACTTGCAAATACACAGCTCTAATTTGCAAATGTTTTTTTTTCAGCCATAGCAAGTAAGTCTTACAACAATATGTGAATTAAGTAGTAGAGTCTCAATAATAGGGCACATCAAAGAATAGGGTATGACCAAAAGTCATTGGGCTTGTATAACAATTTTAGGCTTAACAAGAGCTCAACAGTGACGGCACACTTTAAAATAAAAAGGTAAAATTACCGTTCTCTGTGGGGATCCTTTCCATCAGACACTTATACCAATACCAATCTGAACCTGTCTGTGGACGTTCTTTGACCTTTGCATTTTCCCCCAAGGATTAGCTAACATTACATGGCAAAGTTGGTGATTGTTGGGAGAAAGACTGTGGAAAGACAGCCTTGGTTAGTTTTGTTTCGGTCAGGTTTTAAGCGTGTTTTATAATGTTTTATCTGGTAGGTAAAATGTTATCAATAGAGTCTGGTTGGCTGTAGTGCCCATTGTGTTGGTATGAAATATTGGTGCTGTAGTGCAAAATCTAGTGGCAAATCAATATAAATCATAATGTTTATATTATAATGTATTTTTAAGTTATATGTGTAGCTTTCAAATGAATTCAAACTAATTGTGTTGGATCACGCACCACCTTCACTTCATATCATATTTCAGTCTTTATCGTGAAGGGGCTCCATGTGACCAAGAGAGTTTGGTGTTAATAAAGGCATCACATTCCCCAAAAATGTCTATGAAAACCAAGAAGTATAATGGAAGAGCTTCCCAGAAGGGCAATCTACTAAACACCCATATGAAAGTGTTGGAATTGTCAGGTTTTCTCTCAGGCTGCACTCTCACTCTTCAGGGCAACAGCAGCCTGATGCCAAATCACATTTAGCTCAAGTATTTTTAGTACATCAGGTAAGACATACTGTAAACAAAATTAAGTAATAATGTCAGTGTGAGTGAGAGTGAGAAAGACAGAAAGAAGCTGCTGATGTTCTTATTATTGATTTCAGAGAGATTAAAGTGTGGTGCAAGTGAAGACCCAGGCTGCTTCACAGCTCTTATCAATGTGACAAGGACGCCTCCTCAGATTCAATTTCTCTCCCAAATATTAACTCATTAATCATAGCTGCTTTTCAAGATGGATTTTAATTTTGCATAGAACATGTCTCCACCAAGCCCCAACCCCCAACCCCACAGCCAAACACAAGGAGATTAGATTATTTGTCCTTGCTGTGTTTCTGTCATTGTGTCTCCTTCTATGTCGTCTCTTGTGCTTGTTGATGGTAGTGACATCTGCAGAGGTCAACGCATTAAACTTTCATAATGTATTTTGGTAACATTGTTATTAAACCTGCTTCTGACACGGGTTTGAACTAATAGATACCATATGTACCATCAATTGTTAGATCAAATAATGAGCGAGACTTTAAAATAAAGTTTGGGTATAAACCACTTGGGGTAGTGAAACTGCCTCTGTTATAGTAAATGTGGTCAATTTAATGTACATTTCCACAGCACTAGCTAACCAATCTGTCGTTCTGAATTTCAACTATTGAATTCCAATCACTTCTACTATACTCTCTTTGCAATCTGTGTGAAGCTACTGGTCATGAATGTCAACACTTCCTGCAGCTACCGTAAAACAAAAGCTGTCCAGAAAATCTAGGGACTGTGCCCTACATATGCTGCAGTACTGGAAAGCTTTTAATTTGTCTGTGCAGGAAGTGTTGAGTTTCATCGCTATTAGCTAATCAAAAATAAGGCAAGGCTGAATTAAATACTATCTGTACACTAAAGGTTCAGTGTGTAACATTAGGAGGATCTATTGTCAGAAATGGAATATAATATTCATAGGTTTGTTTTCATTAGTGAATAATCCCCTGAAAATAAGAATCATGGTGTTTTTGTTACCTTAGAATGAATGAAGCTGTTTCTATCTACAGAGCGAGCGCGTGCTCTTCTACAGGGTTTGACACGTTTTTATAGTAACCCAGAACTGATAAACCAATTTGCATTTTTTCGCAAGTTTGGCAGACACTGTAATTTCTCCTATTCGCTTGGAAGGCTGAGCTGTATTCAAATGGTTGCAATCTGCAACTGCTAGATGCCACTAAATCCTACACACCTTTAACTTTCCAAATAATGTCTGAAAATAGCATAAGGCACAAGCTAATGGCTATGCGCAGAGAACTTTCAATATGTCTCTGCAGGAAGAGTTTCAGACTATAGAACAAGCTATATTTATTTAGTGAATGGCACAGTATTCTTTTAGTTTAAGCCTGGTTCCATCCACAGTTGTTCAGAATTTCACATCACAGTGCTGATAGCAGAAGTATAAATGACTGTCTATTTATTTATATATTTAAGTAAAAAGTACACTTTAAACTTTTTCATTGTTAGGGCAGGCTGTCATATTAACATCTTTTCAATTTCTCAATATTTACTCTCTCTCTTCTTTTCCCCAAATTTTCTGTCTCTACGTTTTACTCTCTCTTGCTCCAGGTCTATATGTGGCAAGCCAAACTTTTTTTAATCTCTTGACTGAGGCCATGAATGTTCTGCTCTCCGTCTATGTAGCACAAGTGTTCACACCCATCTAAATGCAAATGTCCAAACCTGCATTGCAATAAGGCTGCAAAATGTTTGCCTCTTTCTTTCTCCCTCTCTCTTTCCCTTGCTCAGTGCTCACGCACTAACATGCTTCTGCAATTTTCTTGTCTTAAACAAATAGGGCACTTTAGAGCAAGGAGCAAATGAGTAGTGCTTTGAATCTGGCCACAGAAGCAGTAAAACTGAACTGTTCAATATGTATGTTTTACTCCTTTTCTGTCATGCTTGCCACTCTCTCTCTCAGTAGACTCTGAACTGCTCTCTATCTTACTTTGATGTGTGTGCGTGGGCTGGGAGGGGGAGCAAAGCTGTGAGCGACACTTTTAATTTTCCACATGCTGCATCAGTGTCGTAGCAGTGATAGCGTGGGGTTTGCGTTTTCCCAGACAAGAGCTGTGGAGCTGTCCAACACACTCAGCACCTTTCTCTGGGGAGCAGTGCACTGACTTTGTCAAGATAAAAAAAATGTACTATGTACTACTGTGGCCAGCCATGGAACTTTCAGAGGGAACATGGGGTCTTTAAAACATCCACTTGGAGTAGCAGGAACTACCTTATATGCTACATCTATATGGGTGTGCCAGTATTCTGTTGAATCATTACAAATGGGATCTGGATCTCTCAGTGTCAGCTCAGCTTGCCAGAATGATTCAGTCTGACTGGTTGTCTGTAGGGCGTATTAATCTGGTATGAGATAATTTGAACAGATGATGTTTATTAACCATAAAATAAAAAAACTGAAAACTGGCCATGTGTTCAATGTTCAAAACTAGTCTGAGCTCAGTTTCTTGTGGAATATTTGTGGAAGCAACAGATCTGATGTTTTTTATCTCACCAGTGAAGCAGAGGCTTTATTACATCATTATTTATTTGCTTAATACTGTTTCCATTAAACTATGTCTCATTTCCTTTGAAATTCCTTTTTTTTTCAAAATTCCACCATTTCCGCTGTGCAAATTAAAAATAGACAAAAATGCACTATTAGTGAAGTTTTTTATTATTCTTAGACTCTACTCAGTAGAAGGAATGGAATGTTCCTTGAAAGTACTGTAAATAGATCTAGAAAGCCCATGCAAGTCAAAGGGGTTTGTCTTCTGGAGAACTCTCAGCAAAGTTAATGACAAAAAGCCAGTTAGATTTAGATGTTTTCTATGTACAAGTGGAACATTTGTTTTGCTTGTGTCACTTAAGGGATGATCATGATCATCATCTCACTTCATTGCGGTTCATCCTCGGTGGAAGATTAATTTTCAATAAATTTGGGTATATGTTTCTGACACTATTTTTCTTTGGACCTAAGTGTTGAATGGCTAGTTATAAATATTAGCTACTGGAAGCATTAGAGAAGTACTCCATAGTGCACTTCCATAAAGTTGAGGATTCACCAAAGATAGATTTAAAAAGATGTGCTGTTATGGGTAAAGTATCCTGATGCTGACTTCCTAGTATGGGGCAAGTTCCCAAAAAGCTGGATCCTATATTTCCCAGAATACAATCAATATTATCTTGGATCAGTTTACAAAGAGTCATATGAATCCAGGTCCACCCATATAGCAGGTTATGGTGCGAGCATGACAAATCAACAATATAGTGGACCTTACCTGTCACTCTCGTCCCAGGATATACAGGTCTGGTTGGTAGTGCCCTAATGGATGGGAAACATAAACAACACATGATCACCTGAATCATGAAACAGTACCAGTGACAGAACATAATATCAATAGCTTGATATTGGAACATTGCATTAAGACAAAAGTCACTCACGTTAAACAGGTGGGAAAACTCAACTACAACTGAAGCAGAAAGGGAAGCAGGGGTGGGCTTGATTGTCACTGACAAAACCTTGGAGTTGAGGACTGTGTTGTTCCTAGAGGGAGAAAGAAAAACATTAGTGGCTAGCCACAGTGGGGCTTGGAGCTAAATGCTAGCATAAGCTGAAACATGACAATAGTAACATGATGTTTAACAGGTTCACCATCTTAGTCTAGTGTTTTAACTTATTTGTTATTTGCTAATTAGCAGAACAAAAATGGCACTAGATGAAAAGTCACAAGAAAAGTCAGAGGATCATCCAAGTCATAATGGCGCATTTTCTGGGAACCATGAATATCTGTTTAAAATTGCTGATCAATCTAGTAGATTCACTGGATACTGTAAGTTAAAACTTTGACCTTATGGAAATCACCAACATCATACCATTGGGACCATGACTGTACCAAACTTTGTGGAAATCCATCCAATAATTGCTTTAATATTTGACTATAAATATATATAAATAGGACATCGACAAAATCACTAGGATACATAATTTGGGAACCATAAAAGTGCTAATCCATCTTGTAGATAGATATCTTACATCATAATTGAAAAACTTTGACATATCTGTACCAAATTTCATGGCAATCCATTCAACAGTTGTTGAGGCATTTCAGTCAAAACTATCTGTCCAATTGTTGTGTACACAATGCCAGTTTCCAATGACTACTTCCCCGATATTTACGTTGGACGAAATCGATGGACTAACCAAATGACAGACATGCATATTACATACTAAACTTTTTGGGATAACAGATTGAGGAACATTTGGATTGCGAACAATGATGTCCATAGAAGATCCTATAAAAGGCCACATGTACCACAAGGGAGATTTGAAAGGACAGACTGACATTGCTGCTTTAGCAAAGGTCACACACCTGTCACAAAATGATAAAGCATTTCATTAGAACCACTTAAAACAGTAACAGTTCATGCCCAGTCTGCTTATAAATAAGGATCAAAATCACATGAGCCTCAATAACTCAATCAACAATAAAATATGCAACAGATATGTAACTGACCCATCTGCCTCTGATGAGCTCGCCAGAGTCTTTGTGCTTTGCTTCAGAGCAAACATATCCTACCTGCTAAGTAAACCCTAAAGAGGCTAGTTTTTTTTTCTCAAATCTGAAGCAGTTCACATTGTTTTTCAATAGCTTATCTTTTACCTTACATTTTACATTCTCTCTGCCTGTTTAGTATGCATTGCAATTTCTGCTTTTCATGGGTACTATCAATCACGTGGAATGAGACAATCAGAAAAAAGTGAATTGCTACTGGAAGTACTGACACCCAAAGCTTCCAGCCGGCCAAGCATGTTCAACAGCCCATGCTCTGTTTTCTAGTTCTTCACACCATCACTGTATCCTCTATGCACAATCGCCCTCTCACCATTCCAAAACACAATCAGTCAACTTAAATGTTTGTGTCATCTAGTCTCTTGCCTCAAACTCATCTCCCTTTCTTTGAGAGGGGGATCAAATGCACAAACGGAAAAGAGACAAGAACGAAAAGAAGAAGAGTGAAGAGGAGCTGAGAAACATGGAGAGCAGCAGCAATCCAAAGATTCATAACAAACGTGGGAGGACTGGAGAGAGTATGAGGGTCTGCTTCATTTCCCTGTTTCTGTGTGTTCCCAGTTTGTTATGTGCTTTTACCACATTATCATAATAGAGAGCTCCTTAACACAGCAACCAGGGCTGTAGATAACTGGCTGTTATTCACAGAAGCATGCATTCATTCCAGTGTGCAAACACACACGTAATTATACATTGCTACATGTACACTGCTGTGTTAAATGTATGTTAATCATCATGCGGGCAGCAACTCCTTCCAAGAAATCCCTTTACTCACGGAGATAAAAGACACACACGAGGCCACCCAATGTTACTGTGCTGCTGTTTCTGCATCAAATCCTTGTTTTCATTAAACTGGAAACATTGAATGCAGCACTGATGTAAAATGCCCCGACTCTGCAGTAAGGATCCACAACAGTTTTGTAGTAAAACCTGGAATATGATTCAAGTGTTCTACAGCATAACTGATTTCAATGGTTAATAAAGGAAGTTTTAAACATTCCAATATTGTATAATCATTGTTGTCAATTGGTTAAATATGTTACTAGATTCACACTTTTAAACCAATTGGTTGTTGTTTCATTAACAAAATTGTTGGTGGAATTTTATATTCTAAGAATCCTCCTCTCGCCTGGTTTGATAATGCTTGCCTTTCAGTACAGTTTCAAGGACGTTCCTTGACTGGAGAACTTCTAAAAGTTCAACAGATATATAGAATATAAGTATTTTAGCAACTGATTTTACTTAACAGTGTGGCTGTGTGAATTGTGACTGTTGTACAAACAAAGGCAGAACTGGCATGACGGAGGTCAGGGTGGATGGGTCGAGAGTCAATAGTAATTTTTGTCTCTTTCAACTACCACCAAGTTTTGTAAAATCAGAGCATCTTTCCCTACTGAAGTCTGTCTTGTGCATTAAAGCTGCAGTAAATGTGCACGTATAACTCTGCTAAGCCCCACCCACTAAACCCTCAGCGAAGCAGAAGGTGCCGGCTGCCCCGTGAAACCACATGCCTGAGAGGGAGCCTTGCCAAGTTTCCAGTCCCCCCTCACCATAACCCATCTTCTCAAAGACGCCCCTCAGGTGCTCTGTAGTCCCTGGACAGAGAGCCTCAGGCTTCTGAGGCAGCTGCGAAATGTGACACGTCTTACAAACAAACAGGTCTTTTTCGACTCAACGGGACAAGCTCCATGGCATCGAACATAATAAGCCCGAAGCTTAGAGACTCGTCGTGGCTCTGATTTGTTGTTTTAATTTGGCTGTGGTGGATTTTTTCAAATGGCGTTAGAAAGAGACCTGATCATCTGTCTCATGTACTACAGACAAGAATATAGTGACAGTTTCAGCAGGTATCATAAAAGGTTTTTTTATATTTTATGATGACAATGCTAACATCCTAATGTTTAGCAGGTATAATGTTTACCATGGCTAATAGCCTGTTAAGATTTTTATTAGCACTCAAAAGTACAGCAGATGTTGATGGGAATGTTTAGGGCACTTGGTCATAAACCAGTATAAGTAAAAGTCAGGGGATCACTAAACTGATTCAACTTCATTCTGAGGCGAGCATGCATGTATGTACAAAATCTCATGGTAATAGAGATATTTGGAACAAAGTGATGGACTGAGGGACAATGTTCCCATATGATATAACCTCTAAGTTCTATTTTATCTAACATACAGTTCCATACAGGCAAGTGTTCCTAAAACCAACACAATCTGGAACATTGTTTAAGTACATTCTGGTAAGTATTTGTAATCTGACACAAATACATTTATATATGTTCAAGACAGTAGTTTGATACAATGATATTAATTACATGTCCACGTACTAGCTTTTTCCCAAACTTTCTTCTGATTGGTCTTCTAAGTTATTGTGTTATTCTCTATGACAACTGAACAAACTGCATCCATTGAAAGCTTTTTTATAATCAAATCTGTACAATACATTCTGAAATGTTCCTTTAAAGTCTTCCTAGTACCTTGCATTGTACTACTAATGGTCAATTATCCTAGAATAGAAAGTCAAACCAATTGTGTTACATTCCTGTAAAGTAGTCCTCAAACCACGCCCTGAACCTGAACTGTAAAATACATTTGGTTTCATTCTTGTAAACCAATCACATTCCCTGGCTTCCCTGTCTGAATACGGCTTTTTAAATTCTCCTGATATGCAGTTTCAGGACCAGAAGGAAACCTGAAATAGATAGAGTTTCGTGGCCGGAGGGAAACCTGGTTAACAACCTACAAAGTGCCTAATCTTGCAGTTGTAAAGCAGTCAGCAGTCTTACCTCTGCAGAGTCAGAATGCTGCCCAGGTTCCGGTAAAGAACAATGCCGGTCACAAACGTTGAGGACTCGTCTGAATCTGTTGGAGGAGAACAGAGGTACACACACACACACACAGAGAGAGACAGGAAGTGTTTAGAGAAGAGTTAAGAGAGACTGAATGGTTCAGTCCCTGTTAGTACAGTGGCCTGCTATAGAGGAGAATACAGGTCAGCCATGCTGCCTGCACTCCTCCAGCCCCCAAGAGCTCTTTACACTAGAACTGGCCTACATGACTAGTCAGCTATAAACGCTGTCTCTTACACTGCTTTACAGTCACATACTCACACACACAGATACATGGACGCACAACTGACAGTGCTAATTTCCATAATCTCCATTGTGGCAGATAGTAGCAGCACAGCCTGACACTGTCCTCACCCTGGGAAAAAAACAAAACAGTGTTTGACTAAATTTCACTTCAGCAGTGGAGGAGTAGAGAAACTGGCTTGGCTGAAAAGTCTCTTGAGTGTCAAACAGTGTTTTTTTTGTTTTGTTTTTGCAATACAGGTCCATGCTTCAGTGCCTTTGTTTCCTTATGATTGCTACTAACATTTATCAGATTGTGCTTTTAGCAAGATCTGTGCATTACAACTGGTATGGTTGTAGTCAGAGAAAGATTATGGTTATGGAAAATAAAATGTGGTTAAGGTATGGTTATAGGAACTAAACACTAAGGTTCCAATAAGTTTAAGCAAATAAAACAAATGGTTTGGAAATGATTGTGGTTATGGTAAGAAACGAAAAAAACTGTGGTCTTCCACATGAAAATCTGATGCGCGACAGATTGCTGCGTGGCTACAAGGGTTAGCATGGTCAATGTTGTCCTCTGCCCTTGTCTGAGAATGGGGCATGTATGGGAACAATACACAAACATAATGTTGCATTTACTTACTGAAGAGGATAGATAACAATGTCATGCCACATGTTAGTGCTGAATTTATGATCTAAATGCACCGACACCAGCTGTTGTCTTCTTCATCACCTCCAGTGAGTGCATTTATCTTGACCCAAGAATCCCTTGTGTAAGTCCACAATTTGACAACAAAAAGTATAGTGATTACAGTTACACAATGATTACAGAATTACACTTAATGGCTATTTCTGAAAAAATAATATGATAAAAAAAAATAGCGTGTGATTTAAGGAGTTTATCTCTGCAGGACTCACTTGTGTATAGTGTCAGCAGAAGGAAGATTAGGGGTCACCAAAGACAGTAGGATCCAATAATAATGTTGTTAAATGAATGGAAGTGCTGGACAGAGAACAGTGATCCCAGTGAACTCGCAACTCAGCAAACAAACTTTTTTCTTCAAGAAGCGAGCAAGAAGTGACACTTTGAACTTGAGTGAGTCAGGGCTTTGGGTCTACATCATTTTACCCTCAGGTCACCCTGTACTCTGGCTGCACGGCCACTTGAGCAGCACATGAGAGAGATCAGCCAAACACAAAAGACTTCCAGAACCCACGGTAGGACATCTATTGGCTGATATTTATCTGTGCGGCTGTACGTTCAGCTCTCTGTTGGTGAGCTCCCCCTGCTGCAGTTAAGGGACGGCAGAAAAGTGCCAGCATCGGAAGAAATTTGTCAAAAACTTGACTGCTGGACTACATGAAGGCACAGACAGGCCCGGGGCGAGGAGAAGCCTTCTCTTTCCGGCTGCAGTGTCAAAGGCGAAAAAAAACACAACTCCATCTGCCAGGCCATCTGAAGACATCCAGCTCTTCTGCTCCAGCACACTACATGGCAGCCTGAGAGCACGTAGTGCCTAGTGTGCCAGGCAGCAGGCAGAGGCTGTAGCTCCCAGGCAACAGCTGAGCTCCCATGGGCATCAGGGGGGAACGGAGCAAGACGTGTGTGTGTCTGTGTGTGTGTGTGAGGGGGATGAAGTATTATGCGTCCTGCTCATCCACTCTTTGGCTGGCCCAGCCAATATGCTCAGCCAGATTGTCTGTGCCCAACAAGAGCGAGCCTGGAGGGACTTTAACCAGTGATTCAATAAGTCATATGTCTGTGTGTGAGAGCTGAAACAGTTCACAGCCAACTAGCTGTCAATGTACATTTGTTTGTATGATTTATCTACTGAATGTTTGTTTGCATATGTTGCAATGTGATTATACACATGCATTTAGTCATGCCTAGGCTTCCGCACTCACATGGCTTTACATCATGTTATGAGCAGGTCAAAGCTACAATTTATAACACAAGGATAAAATGAAATGCATACTATGGCTTGGTTTAATCCCTGCTTCAACACACCTCTGTTTGCGACGAGGATTTGTCATACTGGGGGCTCTTCTCAACCTGTTTTTCTAGTCCACTTCCTCTCACCACTAACATCGAGTGTGCACTTACCTGATATACTCCATTACCTACTTACAGCAACACACATCCCAGGAATGGAGTAAACATCATACAAATTTTACTTGTGTCTTTCTACTCCGTCAGATAATATTTTGATCATTCGTGTGAACTTCTGCTGTATCTTGCTCATGCTGCCTTTTAAAAGAGGCTTTAAGCAACAGCAACAGATGTAAAGTGAAGTTAAAACTAAAAATGAAGAAAATATCACCATGTCTCTAAATTTATTTGACTTGTATTATCACGATACAGTTTATTTGATTTTATTCTTTATGTACTTGCATGGAAACAGCCAGTGATAACACAGCATCTGGGGAAGCAAGGTGTCTGTTGCTGGTCTGTTGACGACTGCTACTTGCTTATTGAGGAGCATGCCAAGTGTGTCCCACAGTTCAATTGTAAACCATACTGTCAAAATATGTATGTTATGTTAATACGCCAGTCATTACCCTTGACCATCTGGAGTTGGTCCCGGGACACCATATACGGTGGCTGCCCACTGCTCCTAATACAATAAGGGGATCAATACAGGATAACTTTCACTATTTTAAAGTTCTGTTTATTTGATTTTATTCTTGATGTATATGAAATAGCAGGTGATAACGCAACATCTGGAGGAAGGAAGGAAGGTGTGTGTTGGGATCCTTGGTGACTGCTGCTGCCTTCTTGAGAAGCATGCCAACAGTGAAGTTTCAGACCTCTGTTAGAGCTATGGAGAAGTTTGTCTATGATTGGGTTACCTTTTTGGACTTAATCATGCAGCTTTAGGCTCAAATAATCAAATAATTTATCCACTGTTTTACACATCTTTGGGGCCCCTGTACATCATGTGACAGACAGTATTGCTGTAATCAAAAGTTAAAGTTAAGTTTAACTTTAGTTAAAGTTAAGTTAAAGTTCAGTTAAAGCTAAAGCTAAAGCTAATGCTAACACTAACGCTAAGTTAAAGTTAAAGTTAAAGTTAAACTTAAACTTAAGTTTAAGTTTTTAAAGTTTTAAAATTAAGTAAAATCTAAGCTAAGCAAACCATGCAGCTGGTATTTTTTCTACTGTGTTTGTCAAGGTATCCATTGGTTTCTGTTCATTTCCATATAATAAATGAAAACATATTAGCAGACACAACACAGGGCCACATGATTATTAAGAACTTCATGAAGACTTGATGTTCACTGTGATGGATTCTACAACCTAACTAAGCTTGAAAAGGCTCTTACAGAGTTTTCATACTATGGAACACATACCAGTAATGGTCCTAATAGTTAAGATTAGGGTTTTGATCACTGATTATTATGTTAAACTGCATTTTTTCAATGTGCCTCATAGTATATAACTAAATGGCCACTTATGGTCCTGCAGCTGCTGGAAATATATGTATAAAGTATGATGTTTTGTCCTATCTCATTAACAGTTTTTATTTTTGCATTTCAAATAAAAATTGAACTGTGATTAACACATTCGGCTGAAACTGATTGATTATTTCTGTTTTTCAGGGCTTCAATTGAAAGTGATTGTTGTTCTGTTGCATATTTGCACGCTGCAAATACAAGGCGAATCAAATTCTTCCTGTAGCCCCCCCAACACTGTTTAATTTACAGTTCAGAGGCATTAAACAAAATGCATCCCTCTCTGTCCTTTTGTTGCCTACAGAACATGCCATTTGTTTGTTTTTTTATTTGAGGAAAAAGCTTATTTCAGAACATTTCTAGGGATGTGAGAAAGGGATGATCAATCAGTGTAAACAAGGCTTTAGAGAGCCGTTTTAATCCGTGTGAGCACGTCCAGGCTGTGCGCATAAAGAGGGCTGGCTGCTGGTGTGACATTGCCACCGTGGAGACACATCTCCCAGCTGGGGAGGAAATTGTCTCTAATTGCTCCTGATTGGCTCCTGTTGACTCCTGATTAGGAGTGACGGCCTCATTAGCATGCTAGAAGTACAGGTCTTTAATGGTCAAAAAAACAGCCCAGCTGACAAATAGCCCTACTGCTACTGCAAAGTGCGTACCTAGCACCTGCCTGCAGTGAGGAGGGGCACTCGGCTGGGGCTTGTGATGCAAAAACACAAACATGCATCCCCCTTGCTACACTGTAAAAAAAATCTGTACATTTACAGGGTTTTTAAAACATTAACATTAATTTAAAATTCAGATTAAAATAAGAAAAATAAAATAATAACAGCACTCTTCTGTAAATTTAAGCTTGATTATTTGTATCATAGCAGTGTTCGCCTGTATTTATAGGTAATTTCATTGTTTTTTCATATGTAAATGTCTTAAATAAAAAAATAAAAAACTGCATTTTGATTATAGAGAATTACTGTATTTTTATGAGTCAGTTATTTGTTATTTTATAGTATTTTTTGATACCCCCAATTTTAACAAATTAATTTAGTAGAATTTAATTGAATTTTAATTTATTCCTTTTACAGTGTACTAACATTGGATGGTGTTACATTCAGTGACAATGATTTGAATGTTTACCACCAATCATTCTGAATACATGCAACTATAGTATTGTCAAAGGTAAGGCACCTAGAACACTAATAGTTCAATATTTTGTCAAAGTCACTGAGAACTGTTAGTAGACATAAACCCTGCCCATAACATTAAAGCTGAATACACTCATTATCAGTCATTTGAATGGAGGGGTCCCCAATATTTCAATTGTTCCCCGGGGAGACTAAACCAAACACAACATCGATTTAGTCAACTCTAACAGTATGTAGACAAAATGTTGGTTTTGTTTCCTGAGGTTTGCTCCTTTATTTCCTCAGCCTCCGCAGAGTTATCAGCCACCATCACCAGTGTCTGGACTACGGGAGATTCATGTTGCTGCTTCTCGAAGCAGATGTCCCTCAATCACAACAATCTCCCTGTAGAGTCTAAGAGCCAAAGACTTCCTGTCAAGACTTTAATAATAAACAATTATCTTTCCTTCATTCAGTTGTGTCTCCTGATTGAAGTCGAGTTGTACCAGAGTGTTATGATGAAAGAGGACATGGACCTGAAGGCAAATCTCTTGATTTACTGGTTAATCTACATTCCAACCCTGAAATTCCACCAGGCACAGCTTTTTAATGTTGCATCTGCAATGCAATTTGGCTCTGTGATCAGCACGTCTTCAAATCCCACCGAGAGGAGAGGATACAAACCTCTCTCTTTCTTAAAATCTCCTCTAACCTGCCCCTGTCTTACTGACTTCTGGCCTGGTGCCACAATGTTGTTCTAGTGTGAAATTTGATCTTAAGTCTGCATGCAGTATTTTTTTTTTTGAAAATTGACTGGATTCTCTATGCCGTCTCTGTGTCTGACTTCCTGTCCGTGCGATCTGCTCTGTGCTGCTTGACGTGAGTGAAGTGAAAATGGATAAAAAAAGAAAGCTGTCCATGTTAAGTTTTTACAGTGTTGTATGTTCCACAAATTAAATTCCGTTTATTACCATTGTATTGTTGACAGATATCTCAATACCCAGGCATTAAAATAAAAACTACATGGCCAGATACCACTAAACATAATTAAGAATATACGCTTTTGAGAAGGTGTATCAGCCCTTTAATTTTTTCTAATGACAACTGTTCATATGCCTCAGGCCTAATGAGACCTGACCTGCAGAACTCTACGGTTGCCAAAAACCTTTTACACATGCCACAATGATCTTTTTATTTTTTTCCAGTTTATGAAATAAACTGTAACAATGCATGAATGTTTGCAGCAAATATTACTTTTTGTTGCATACCCTTGAGAGGCTGTCTTTACATTTTCTCAATTAAAAACAAATTGTGCAGTCAAGGGGTGGCCAAACTGTCACATACAACTGCATAAATACTGTCCACAGATACAGCACAGCATCTGGCCTGTGTAAATCTGACAAAGGAAGATGTTTTGTTTTCCTTCATATTGCACACTTTCATCAGATATTCAATTTGCAATGACATGAAGTGGAATAGAGCAGTAAATCCTTATATCTGACACTTCTCAGACACTTCTCAGACACACATTCTGCCTTGTGCATTTTCACTTTGTCCCCGCTGTGAGACCACACAGTTGTATAATTATCTTTGTCTGGAAGCAACAAGCAAGAATAGGAACGCTCCTGTTTGCGATTCTGCGCCATCAAATTATTAAGGCTTTAAATGGGCTTTGTGTTAACATTTTATGTAACTCACTCTGGCCTCATTGAAGACAACGTGCCTTTTTGTTGTACAGCTGCTGAACAGCAGGCGATGAGAAACGATTTTGTTATTCTCCTGCATGTTTTATTTTCAACATTAAATACAGCTGTCTCTGCGTGCATTTGTCTGAGCGGGTGCTTTGCTTTGCAGATTAATGGCAGTAAACACTGTTTTATAAATCAACTGCTGTTCTTCCATTTCTGCTGTTTTTGTCTCAACGGCCACCTCTCAAGCAAACACACACACGTACAGGGATTCAAGCACACGCATTCTTGAATGCTCAGACAGAAGGCTGACAGGCCCCGCTGTAATCAGTATTTGGGGAACATGTTTTGCTCTAAATAAATAAATTCATAAATCATCCCACAGACTCATTATTTTGTCAGTTATGAATATGAATTTGATGCACACAGAACAACCTGTTGTCACTCGTTCCTGGTTACAGCTACACAGTGGGTATGTTGTGTCTCAGTGGGTTGTAACGGAGCTGTGAGCGTTACGCCTCTCACCTGGTTTGCCAGTGGACAGGATGTTCTTGGGGATGGTGACTCTGTCCTCGGAGCTGCGGGCCCAGTCCACCATGCCCCTCCAGCCCTTCATGGGGAAGCCGATGTCAGCGTGGCCCACCACCGGACGCTTGTGGATGCTCAAAACTGTAACAGAGAGGTGGTGACAGCTGAAACTTTCACCTCTAATATAATATTTACATTTTATTTACGTTTTATTTCTCCACATTTGCAATTCTAATAAGATTTAGAATTGATTTTAAGATCCTGCTTTTTACAGATTGCTGAGCACAGAAAGGTCTAGCCCCCATTTATATCGCTGACCTTTTAACTCTTTATGAACCTTGGATCCTCAGGAAAGGCCGTTTCGGTTGTTCTACAGTCCAGGATCAAGACTAAAGGAGACTGTGCTTTCTCTATAAAAGGTGCATGTACTTTGGAACGGCCTACCTGAAGAAACTGAGATAAATCTGTTTCATCTTTTAAATCCCTCTAATAATACACCTTAATAATCAGGATTTTGTGATATATTGTATAATATCTTCTCTGTATCCTTGTGTTTTATTTTATTTTTTTAAACAATTTATTTTATTTTAATAACACACACCGCTATTTATTATGTTTTTTGTAATGTGTGTTATGTTTTTTATCTCTTTTTAAAAGTATCTCTGATTGTTGGTGTGTTTTTGGTTGTATCTGTCAACCTCATATAATGCCTTTTAATCTTATTCTTTATTGCTGCTATTTTGAGTGTAAAACACTTTGTAAACACTGTTTTTAAAAAGTGCTATATAAGAAAAGTACTACTACACCTCCTGTTTCTTCTCTATAGTGGCAGTGGGATATATAAAAACATTATGGAATGTGTGAAATGATGACATAAGGACCCTCATTATTAAACAGGACCCACCTTTAAGCCCTGACCATGTCAGCTGATGTTGGGCTTTAGTAGCGCGCACTCCTAAACAGGTTTCAAATTAAATCAGCACACACAGTAAAGCTGGAGCTTCAGGGGACCAAGGAGTTCAGCCTTGAATTTCAGATATTAGCAGCAAGAAATGCAAATACAGCCCTGACATGCCTGTGCCTTATGAAGCTCCTACAAGCCTTAGGACATCTGGCTGGCCTACTGGTTGTCCCAAGAGTCAGAGCGAAACACAGTGAGGCAGCCCTCTGTTATCATGTACCACAGACTTGGAATAACCTCCCAGCTGATATTAGACAACTTCTAAGTCAAAGGTAAAAACTTTCTTATTTAACACTCCCTGCTCTACCTAGTAATGGTAAAAAATAAAAAATAAAACAGTAAAAAAAAAAGGTATTACGTTTTAAATTTGATTAAATTATGGATCTAAATGTGGGACTATTTTTTGGTTTCCATGGATTTAAACTGCACATGTTTACTTGTACAGTTTTATCTCTTGTGTCACTTTGCTTGCACTTTTGCACTTTTTAATTCTGAAATCTTGTTGTTGTTCTTGTATTACCCTGAAAAAGCACACTGAATTGCCCTGGTGTATGAAAAGTGCTATACAAATAAAGTTCCCTTGCCTAAAAATCAATTGCTGTCAAATATATTTTTAAAATAACATGTTCAAAAACAGAAATTAATCAAACAATGTATAGATTTCTAATGCCACATTTAAATATTTCTATTTACTAATGAGCCACAAGAATGTGTTTGAGTTTAAATATCTTCATTTGGAGGCTTTCGCAAACAAATATTGATGTGATTGTTTGTGATTAAATCAGAATATCTATAACTCTCCATGCTGCCCTCTGGCCACCACATGAATGATTCTCTAGATAGTGATTGTTCAATTAGCAGTCACTTTCGTTCTTTCTGTACGTCTGTCTGTCTGTCCAGACGACATGCATCAAGGTGCCTGCATGTGGGCAGACTTTCAAAATAAAGCTTGCATTCTAGGTCCACCTTTGACACAGAAAATAATACCAGACTTTAGAGGAATAGCTATAACTTTATTCTTATTTTTATTATAGACATTGTGCCCTATGTTTATGTTAGATAACCAAGGGGGTGAAGAATGGAGATGTCTCACTTTATTACTGTCATCACTGTCATTGTTTTGTTGTTTTACTTACTTACTTTCTTATTTTTATACAAATATAAAAATGGTGTATATTTTATAAAAATGTGGAATATGTGCCTAACCCTGGGAACTTTGTTGAAAACCTCAATAAAAAGAGTGGTTTGTGTGAAACGGTTGCAGTTTAGTTAGGATTAGGCACAAAAGCCACTGTGTTAAATTCAGGAAAAGATCGTAAATTATGTTATGTACCTGACATAACTAAAACGTAACATATGTAACTTACTTGACGTAACATAAAAGACAATGGATGTGTTTTCTCTGTACATTACATAATTCATACTAACACCTGCCATTACTGAGATATGACTGTATGACTCCCAATAAGCAGAATAATATGTAGTTGTTTAGGGAGATGTCTTAACATAATTCAGAATTTTACTATTCCAATATAATTTTATTGATTGATTGTATAATAGTAGTCACAATATGGACGTGAGGAAAACATTTTTGAATTTCAATCAATCCTATGCTTAAAAATGGGCAAAAAAATGCAATTTTCTATAATTTGTTTTGCTGATGACAAAAGGAATAAACAACGCAAGAATAAAATGTTTTTAGTGTACAAAAAGAGAGGCTCTGTTCTTTCTTCTGATGTATTTACTGTGTACATATTCATTGAACATAATATTCTGTGGGTCTTGAAAGATTAGTGAATATGATCAAAGATGCCGGCGGTGGCTGGCAACTTATAAATAATACTCTGGCGGGGAAAGTGCTAATAGCTAAACTGTCAAAATTGAAAAACAATCAAACAAACAACAAACACAAGGAAAAACAAACAAACAAATAAAAAATATCACTTAGCAGTCGAGCCTTAAGTCTGGTGGATTCCCACGTCCTATACCGGGAGGAAGAAACTGATGGGACTATATGTTGGCAATCAGAGCGCTCTGGTGCTTATGTTTGAGGTGTGGGAGGGAAGAGCAGGTCAGCCGCCCCGGGGGAGCTACAGTGCTGGAGTGGGCGGCTGTTTGGCTCCAGACAGCGAGGTGGCACCGCTATAAACGGGACCTCTCATCTAGCCTCAGTTCCCACATGCTCTCCCTCGACTCAGCTCAAATCTGCTCGTTTTTATCAGGAGGTCGCAGAGAGCAGCATTTTTTAAACCATTAAGTGTCGTGTATAATGTATCTGTTCTATTTGTAGACAAGCTCTTTCTGTGATTAAAGTTAAGACATAAATGTTTATTAAAGGACTTTACTCCATTTTCGTTTGATCTTTTAAGGTTTTTTTGGGAGATAAATTCCATTTCAACTTCTATTATTTACAGTAAATTAGAGCTCAACCAAAACATGGAGTTTACCATTCAGTGCATGCATGCTAATGAGCTGCATTCTGGGACGTGTAGGATCCATAGGGACTATAACTCTTCCAATGTGTAATACTAAATTAGCCATTTCTAATTATCAATTATGTTATTCCGTGGTGTAATCGTATCATTAACCTTTGATTAATATTTGATATTTAAAATATCCTGCCACCAGTGACTGTTTCCTCTACGGGTATTCATTAATGCTTAATTGTAGGTCCAAAAAACGTATTCAAACTTTAATTAATGATCTAGTGGACAAACTGGTAATTTCCAAATATCTTTTTTTTTGCAATTTCCTGTTACATATTGGCCAACATACGCACACATATTGATATATTATATTAAGGAACCCTGTGTATTGACGCTGGATGACAGGGTATATAGTTACTAGTGGATGGAACAGTGGTTGTTGTGGGTAAACTTGCCCCTGTGCTCCCTTTCATACACTGCCATTGTATTTATGAAGCTCAATCATTCAGAGGAAGAAAATCTGTGATAAGAGTGTTTGTTTCGATAAGCAGAGATGGCTGTCGAGATCTCCTGGATGGATATAAGGCTGACCTAGGTTATCGGTGACTTCATACATGTCTTGAAAGTCTTTCATCCTCAGGCCAATGACATCCACAAAGTCCTCCACCAGCCGGAACAGCTCTTTGATGTTCGGCCCCAGCTGAGAAAACAGAGACACATGAAAGAATGGAAGCAAACGGATTATAGATTTAGGGTGAATATTCGGAACTGCTGTTGAAACACAAAAGGCCTTTAATAGAAAAAGCTCTATTTGTGGCAAACACTGTTCAGCGTCACATTTTCTCATATTGAACACAACATTAATATTTATATATTGTGCCTCACTGCATTACTTTTCATTTTGATTATGACAGAACATGAAATTACAGCTGCAGTAGGTAACTTTTATAAAAATAACTATTTGTCAT
>NW_023339807.1:1779215-1802607 GCF_004916995.1 Morone saxatilis
ATCTGTGAAACAATCAGGTTCCTACCTACTGCAGCTTTAACTAACTCTAAGTTCTTCTTTAAACTTCTTTAAAATCTCTAAAATTCAGGAATGAGCAACACATAATGAGTCTTGTGGACATTAATAATGTGAAGACTAGTCCTCCACCATGACAGATTTATTGAATAACAGCGAGGACCTCGGATTTATGAGCTGCATTTACAAGCAGGTTGAAGCAAGTAAAACTAATTCAAGCTTAGGTTCAGTTAAGGCAACAAAATATTCAGAAAGGCTTGCTTTAGGGTAAATATACTTTCAGTAGAGGTAAGTAGAGTCACTCTATTCAACTTATTCTGGTCCCGGTCTGTAGTGTTCATTTTACAGAGCAGTTCTGCTTTTTTTCTGAGAAAATACTGTAATTTTCTCTGAAAAAATAAAGTGTGTAACATGTGTTTTTCACCACGCCAAAGTATTAGGAATAACACTTTATTTGCCTAATCCACCAACAGATAGTTCATTATGTATAATATTTCAACAGCTTTAGGTTGAGATTCTACAACTACTTTACACCATTGTGGTTAAGGTTTGGTTAGGTTTAGGCACAAAAATATCTTGGTTGGGGTATTTTCATGAATTGCCACAAACTACAATCTTTTAAACATCTACAGACAAAGCAAAAAAGTTTAAAGGTTATAAAACTCTCAACACTATCTATAGGCGCACTGTCCAAATAAAATGTTACAATATTAAATACTAAAAATGCCATGTTTACTCCGATCTGGACAAGACTAATAAAAACAGAAATCAACTCATTCTCAACTCTCTGCAGACTGTTATCTAGCTATTACATAATGTACAATCTCTGAGATTCATCCATTAAAAATGCAGTTAGTTACATATGTAACATATATATGTAAGGCTTATTTGGAGTACTCTTTAGATACATCTTACCATATGTAATTGAAGATATGTCAAACTAGACACTAAACTGTGTTGGATTCCCTGGAATGTGTGAGCGTCCAGTTTATTGTTTATTTTAAAAATGAGGCACTCATAGGAAGCTGTTTCTGCCAGGATATTAAGCCATTCTCCACTAAGACTGTTAGCCACTTTGAATGTTTGGCACTCACACCTTTGATGTCTTTTGTTCGTCAAGATGCATAAGCTTGGACTGTTAGCCATCAATGTCCCCAGACTGTTGCTGATCTTCTCCGTAATGATCAGTGTGTATTTTAAACCCCATTTTATAATCTGTAGAAACAGTAGAAATCCATCCAAACATATAGTGTCTGTGTGTTTGGAACATAACTGGGTTTTGAATGGGTTACATTTCCTTCTTATTTATGCCATGTTAAATTATTATCATCACAAAATAAAAAAGTCTGACAGCATTGTCTGTTTGCGCTGTCATTATAAGTCTTCAGATTCTGCTTTACTAAAGATTTGTCCTGATGAGGGCCAGATTTCCCACCTTAATCCCCCTTTCTTTCACTCTCTGTATACTGTATATGTATTAGCACAATTATATTTAGTAAAATGAACCATGTAAGCACAATAAACTGTAAACTGAGAAAAGAATAAAGGCCTTTAAAATATGTTTTAAACGAGGGTTTTAAGATTAAATAACCACTTTAGTGCTGCATACATAATTAACATACAAATCTGAGTTTAATCAATTTACCACAAACTACTGTAATTACCACATGGTTAACCTAGAGTCCCCCAGGGTCCCCAGGGGCACATTTAACTGGCTGGTAATCTATCTTTGGCCCTGATAAATATCTAAAGAGTGAAAGTTTGTTTTTTTGATAAAATACCTCTCTTTTTTCGAATTCAACATTCAAAACAGACATGGTGTCCACTGTGTTAAATTCCCTAACCCAACTTTCAAGCCACTGAAAGTTAGTATTGATTTTACCATGGAGAAATAAAAGGGACACCTCTGGCTGCTCAGAAGCGTGCATGTTCAAAAATATACAATATTACAGTCACACTGAAAAATGGTCCACACTGATTTAAAGTTTGTGTTTTTTATCAAATCACACTGATCATGGTCATGGATAAATGAGAAAATAAAGAGCTCCTGGCATGCCACAGCTGAAGGTAATAATAATAGAAGTAATAACTGTGTCTTTTCATAGAGGAACAAACAAACAAACTTCTTCTTTCTTGTGTGTTATTTGCATTTTAAGACACCGCCCCCAGTTTGAGGGGAGCAGGTTGGTTTATTTGGCGTTGTTCTGATGTCTCTGTGGCGACACTCTTGAGAAAAGGACGGACGGCTGGACGGAAGCAAAGATAGCAATGCACGAGTGGATGAGTGCAGCAGATGGATGAGTGGGTGTTTGCATTGACTCGGTTACTCATTAGCTATGGCTATTTCTGTGCTTCAGCAGTTCTCTCTCCTCTTTCCTTCTACCTCTGCCAGTCTGAAAAGACACAGGTGGGTTTGTCCACCTGTGGCTTTGTCACAGTGTCTAACTCATCAATTGTACAGCATCGGGGTTGTTATTATTGCTGTAAGTTTTGAAGATATGTAATTACAGATGAGGTGACTGTTTTAGAAAGAGAGGGTGATACTAACCAGTTGTGCTTCCTCCCATCTCTCCCTGTTCTCTTCCATCAACAGATTGCTGACTGACTGCACAAAGTTCTGGAAAACAAAGAGAAAATGTGTTACATGTCAGGCCTTAAGGATAAAGCTGGTAACAGTCTGTACATGTATTCCCATAAACAAATTAGAAGACCTAAACCAATAATGAATGTATCCTACTGATAATATTCAGAAACTATGAAAAACACATCATGAGCCACATTGTTACACTGGATGTTCCTACACCATCCTGCTGCTCCAAATACTCACTAATGCCAAATGTTAATCCACAGCTGAAAATAGTCCCCAACAAATGCAGCATATCCACCTGTTTGAGTGATGTATCCCAAAAACTACAGTGAGCAGCTGTTTATGGAAATGACTGTAGGACAGGGGTGTTTACAATTGATTCAGGGAGGGCATAATCAAATATAGGATTCAAGTGTATGACAAATAAAAGAAAGACCCACAAAAACATTGTTCCATAGAGATACTAGCTCTCTAAAACTCCATAGTGGTACCTTTAATGATAAAAAAATATATATAATGACATCAAACTTATTATAACATTAAACTTTAATATGTTTTTGGTCCACTATCATGTGAGACCAGTACCTGAAATTTCAATATGTTGTGCCTTTAAGTGTTAATTCCTCTAAATTTAGCCAATTCTTCCTATAAAATATCACATATGAGTGTTTTCACATTAACCATAATGTTGTTAGGGTAGAAAACGCCCTCAAACAAATTACAAACACTTGTACACAACTTGTAAACCTGTGTATAAATTCACCCTCATGTCTGCGCTGCTGGGACTGTAGTATGCCCTCCTGAAGATCTCCGTCATGTTCTTCAGCACGTCCACGATGGCCAGCAGATCGCCGCTGTAGCTGGTCCCGTCGCTGGACGTCACCCTCAGCTTGGTCATCACCTCTGAAACTCCATCTCCCACAAGACCACGCTGTGCTTTGGACAAATGTTCCCGCGTCTGACAGAGATAATGATCAACACATCATGCCTGTTAGGGCAACACAGCTAGGGCATAAGAGCTAAGGGCAAAATCTGTTTTTGTGCTTTACACTGTAAAACCAGATAAGTTCATTAAACTCAAAAAATTGTTGAAAGTAAGTAAGACAAACTCAGTTTTTTAGGTTAAAAAAAGTCTTGATTGAGCCACTTTTATTAGTAATTTGAAGTACTTTTTACTAGGCATTTTGTTTTACTGTACAAATAAAAATTACAAAAAGAAGTCAAAGCTACTTGATGAAGAACGTTATTTTTTAATAACAAGTAATTTTGATCAGTTTTTACAATTTTTTCAGTTAAATTAACTTACCTGGTTTTACAGTGTATGTTGCATCGGTTTGGGAAGAACATGGCAATGTAACAGTGCTAGCAGGCTGTGACACAATATCCTGAAGAATAATATTTAAATCTTTTGATATTTTACAACTGTGTCTGTAACAAGTCACAATCAGTGTTTGTTTATGGGTATTGGGCTCTAGGGCTGATGGGAGTGTAAAAGAAAAACTTCTCAATGCTCACCAAAGTTTGTATACTGCGATAGTCATTGGAAATACATTTCATATAGGTGGGATTCTCCCAGTAGGCAATGCCCTCTTCGTCCAAGCTGCAGCGGCGGAGGATAAGTCCTGTGTGGGAATACAGAAAACAAGGCCAAAGTATATTTCTAATCCAACTCGTAAAACTCCAGGAGACACTGGAGTGTTACTGATTGAAAGTGGGAGCTCACCTATGGCATTGGGAGGACAGCGCACTGCTGCTGTATCTCCGGCTGGAGTCATCTTCCATACAACGTTGGATACGTTGTCCTCATCACATATTTCATGAGGTTCTGCCAACAAAAGGAGAGTGAATGAGCTTCATAGAGCTATATCATGTAAAATTGGTCACAGCAGGGGTCAAAAGCCTTTCTTAGTAGCTCAGGTTTCCATCCCTGATGGAACACTGCACACAAAGCGACCTGCGTTTCCATCCACTGACCTGGACATTTCTTCTCATTACAGCGCCGGACCTCTTCTCGCTCTCCGGGGCAATTCTCCCCTCCAAAAAAGGGCCCATAACAAATCCTGTTTCTCTGCTGGCTCCCCCCTCCACAGGTTTTAGAACAGCCTGACCACAAAGACCACGGCTGCCACTTGCCATCCACTGACAGAATGCATATGACAGGAGAGTGTTAGACAGGACTTGATCAGGCCCAATGAAACACACACACACACACACACACACACACACACGCATTACATTACTGCAGGTCATTTTTAAAACAAATTGTACTGTTTTGGATTTTTAAAATTGCCACTGGTTTGTATTTATTTCCCTTGAGCATTAAAAAGAACTAGCAGAGACTTGAAACTTGCTTAATGCAATTCATTGATAATTCATAGCATTCTGAAATTAATGAAAACTGGTGGCAGTCTGGAAGGCAGGCAAACACATTCATTAATTTAAACCACTATGAAACACTACAAGCAAGTAAAATACTAGTAATGTCCAGTATATTTGATTTGTAATAAAAGAAAACATTCAGTGTCTGATTTCTATACTTGGACTTGAGGCATACCAGTCTCAAATTTGATTACTTTAAAATCGACTTGGACTTTAACGCCAGTGACTTGTGACTTCACTTGAACTTGAGCTTTTTGACATGAAAATACTTGATACCTCCCCCAAAGACCAAAGACTAAAAAGCATGTTACTTAAAAAGTGTGGCACAGATAAATTAATTTCCCTTCATTTCCTTAATCAACTAACATTAACACTATTCATTTCCAGCCACTTAATTCCTGTGATCCACTTTGTTTGAACTAATAAAGAACCCTGAAGAACTAAGGTTATGTGTTGAGAAAAAATGTATGTACAAGAACTACTCAGTGGTCAACAAAAAATAAATTGCAGTATGCAAAACAGGCTTTTAAATTAAATGCTGCAATGTACATTATTGTATCATCATTGTATATTTTAAACAGCATGTAAACCTATTCTAGTAGTGTGAACTTGAAAAAGAGCATAAAATGGCCTCTTCACTCTCTTGTTAAAACTCTATCACATTTGGTGAAGAGCACATCATGACTTGTTAAGAACGTGAAACTCAAAGTTTAGGACTTAGGACTTGGAACTTGTTAAGAGTTAAGACAGAACTTGGGACTTGAGACTTTGTTATTTTGTGACTTGAAAAACAATGACCTCTGCTCAACAGTATTTTGCACTCTGCTATGGGCACATGGGACTGTACCAAAAAAGTATTGAATATTACTTGTTTGTGTGGTTATTGTTTTTGCCTAAATGTATCAGTTTGTGTTAAACTATAGTTGGGTTAGTGAAGTTTGTCATTGGGTAGTGTTACACAGAGACAATCAGCACCACAGACTATAGGGCTTTGAATAGATTTGAAAATTCCCCAATTTCACATTGATTGTTTGTCAAGTCATCTATTTGGCCTTGCATGATTTGTGTTTTGTTTTAGTCTGGGCAGAAGGATTACTAATTGATTGTTGGAACAGTTTTTAATCCTTGCTGTTTTTGTTTGGGTTTGTATACTTCACTATGGATCTCTACCTTTTAGTAGGTAATAAGCTTTGCTATACTGTACATAACTTTTTTAAGAGTCAGGGGAGTAATATGTCTAGTTTCATTGTCCAGTAAGTTACAATGAAATTTAAAGGGTTTATGTTAATTTACATATAATTAAATAGCCATTTTATATGGGGTAGCTCTTGGCCGTGTGGTAAATTTCTCATAAGAGAGCAAGAGATAGATTTCTGAACCACAGAAAACATTTTGATCTGGCTGTGGCCCTGTCTCGTTCACACCTGGGCAATCCCCGAGGAAGCAGTCGACAGTCTCCAGCCACTCTCCTCTGCACTCTGAGCCTCCGTAAGAGGGGCCGTTACACTCCCTGGTTCTCTGCATGGTCCCATTAGAGCAGGTGGCGGAGCAGGAGCTCCAGCTGGACCACTCATTCCACACTCCATCCACTGAGGGTGGCCGGGGTCACCAGCAGCAGTTAAACAGGCAGACAGACAAGACAGTACAAGAAAAATGTGTTAGTTTAAATAAAGAGCTGCATTTCATGACTGCAGTATCCACCTCGACAGCATGCTCGATGCTGAAAACTTGAAAATCTTGAAAATTTCAACTTGGAAATCAGATCAACATCAAATCTTCTTGTATTGTACTGACTATGTTATATGGTTCGTTGATGATTGGCTGAAGGTCATACATGTAGACGGCAATGGACAGCTTAACCCAGTCCTTTTCCTAACAGTTTCCAACGATGACTTCCCAGTTGGATCTGTGTAACTGTAGTGTTTTGTTTATGAAATGTTGTAGTATTTTGGTCCAGCTTTAAGGGTTCATGAAACTTAAAAACAAACTACTCCACTACTTTCAAAGTCAAAGGCAAAAGGGTTTATAGCTGTTTCAAGTGGTCATACTCAAAGATAAAGCAAAAAGGCTGCCATTGCATGTGTAGGAGATGTCACATCTTCTCAAAGGCATTCCTGGTGTTTACACATAAGAAAAAGGCAGAGGTAGTTGTGTGAAGGAATGGATACAGTCACGGTTCTGTTTGTACATTTGATGTCTGCAATTCATGGATGTGTTCAAACATGTTTATCAGCCCTGTGCATATAGTCGCCCACAGTCCTAAATTTTAGGCTGGAGTGAAGAGTCAGGCCTTCGAGGACACAGGGACATTAAAGTCATGTGCACCCTTGTGGTCATGTGGATGCATTAAGTATATTTTTGGCTAAAAGAATAAAAAAAGAGCTTGAGAGAGATGAATCCTTCCTACTTTCTCACCTCCCCACATTTGGCTAACTGCTGCGTGAAAATCTAACAAGCTTTGTTTGAAGCATACTGACTCCTTTCGGCATTACTTTCTATATGCATCGAACGATTGTTTTGTGCATTGTCTTGTGGAAGCGTTTGGCAACATTAGATTGTTTTGTGTAGGCGTAACTTTCGTTTGTTATTCTTTTTATGGTTATTAGAGTTCCTTACCTGGACAGACAGCTATGTTGCAGAATTTGGTCTGTTTCTCTGGGCCATCACATGGATCTCCCCCAAACTGAGGGGGGGTGCAGGTTCGTGTTCGGGACCTGTAACCTCGGCCACAGGTCGATGAACACAAACTCCACGGTGACCACTCGTCCCAAGCACCGTGCACTGCAATCAGAGCAGCTAGGGTATGATTTATAGACAGACAAACATGGATCCCCTTAACACTACAACAATACAAGAGAGCTTCACTGACACTGAACTGTGCTGACTATTATGAGTTTCTTTGCTGTTTGGCTTTACTGGGATCATATATGATGACCCATTGTCCTCTTATCATATTGCTTTCTATGTTGAGGAGTCTCCCTGCCTGTCTGCATGTAGGTGAGCCTCAAACTCTGTTATTATAGCAAGAAACATTCTAAAAACAGCAGGCAAAGCGCTTTCTGTAAGGTGAAGGTAAAAATCATCCCAGGGGCCATGGATTTGCTAAGTGCCTGAGGAGAGGATTCAGGTGGGTTTGTATGCGTGATGCAGGGTCCAGGAGAGGGCTGGGCGAGCGCAGGAAGGTGGCAGTAGAACGGAGGATGGGGGGTGTGGGGGCGCTTACCTGGACAAACAGCAGAGTTGTTGCAAGGTCTCTGCTCTCGCAGTGGCCCACTACACTGGGTGCTGTAGGAGGAGGACACACAGAAACGAGTGCGACTCTGCCAGCCCTCCCCACATGTGGCAGAACACACACTCCACGCTGACCACTCCTCACCTGAAGCTGAGTCTACTGAGGAGGTAGGGTGGGTAAAGGATAGGAGGATAGAGGGAGAAAAAGGAAAGGAAAGGGCCATAACTAATTATCATGCAGGATGCAGCCTCTGTGGGCAAAAGAGGAAGGGTTGTGGTGTGATAAAGGGTAGATTCTAGCTGTGGCACATTTAAGGCTCCGCCTCCTTCAAAGGCCAAATATTTCCAAACTAGTGGATGAGGCTCTCCCATTCTAAAGGTTCCTCCAAATGTGGCCTTCTTTTGCAGACATAACTAGTTGTCTTTGATCGTCCTCAGTATTCCAAAGCATTGTGTGGATGTCACTTTAAAAGACTGGAACTTAAAAAAAGGCCTAAATCTTCTGTAGACCATCTAATTTGGAAGAGATGCAGATCCGATCTAATGGTCTGTTCAACTTTGTACACTGCGTTCTTCGAAGGAGGTGGCCCCTGAAATGGACCCCAGCTTCTGTTCTGATTGTCCTTCTTCATCTGTGGGGCTCTGATGTCATATCCTTTGCATTGACTTCCAGGGGAAGTAAATGCCACTGGCTTAGGATATGTCAGTCATCGTTTTCAATGGCCATGACTGCTGATTTGATGGGTCAGGTGACCAATAAGGGAAAATTGGGCAGTCACAGCTGGGGAAGCAGGGAGGAGATAACTAAACAGGATGTGGGGAATCGATCAGCAAATTAAAGTGATACTTCACACAAAATGTAACTTTTTGTATCAAGCCTGCACCCCCTATAGGCTTGAAAGGTTTGTACTTTACTTCTCTCCAAAGAGCATGGTTGTAGTCAGCTTAAATTCACCTCAGTTAAAACAAAATCCCCAAAAGTGTCCATAGATGCCACTGCAACATGGTCCACTTCTCCTCTGTCCATCCATTTGCTGTATTGGGTTACTACGGCCGAATACTGACATGAATCCAAGCTGATCACAGCCTGTTGCTGCTGTGAAGAAGCTAACCACAAACTTTTTACAGCCACCGTATGAAGAAATTGGGGAATACACAAACTTACTTTCTTTCCAGGAGTTAGATAATATACCCATCTCTCACTAAGCTTCAGAGGTGTAGAAGTATACTTTTGTACCTTGGACAGAACCAGCTGTTTCTAGTCATTATGCTAAGCAAGGCTAAATGCATACAGACTTTTTAAGACCTTTTTAATGCTATTATGGATGCATTTTAAGACCTATTGTATGTCCATACTGGGAAAGTATGAAGGATATGAAGGAAAGTCTGTCCATGTAAGTTCTGTTTTGATGCTGATATTCATTGCAAATGGCAATTAACCCAATACATTTTTAACACGTGTCAAAATCATATTTAACACATTCTAAGATGTTTTAAGGCCTAAAATTCACATTATTGGATTTTAGACTTTTTAAGACCCCACTTACATCCTGCTAGCTCCATACATACAGCACAGACAGGAGACTGGTAACTAACTCTTGGAAAGATAAAATAGCAAATAAGCATATAACCCAATTTGCTGAACTATTTCTTTCAGCCTATTCGGATTGAGTGCTTGCTACTCCCGATTTTGGGTGGAGTATAACTTTAACAGAGAGGGAGGACTCCATTTGATATAGTGTTTTACAGACAGGGCACAGTGTCCTGTTATGGCCTCACATAAAATACAATTTCACTATGTTCAGTCAGGGTCCATGTTGGAATTAGTCCGTTGCGGATAAGGCACTACTTTGGGAGATTTTGATAGATGTGTGCATTGTAAATGAGTACAAACTGTCTACTTTGTGGTCGTCAATATGAATGTATTGTACAAGTGTGGTGGTCACCCAAGCTGCCACAGTGACTGATGCATGGGATCCCTCTGCGTCCCGTTGTCTTACCTGTCTGAGGGCTCTGCTGTCCACTGCGGGCCTTTTCTACGTCATCACGCTTGCGGCTGTCCACCGAGCGAAGCGATTGGCTGCGAGAGAGATGGCGACCTTTGCCTAAAGGGGGGGTGAGGCAAGGCCGGAGGGGGAGGAGGGGGCGGGGGTTAGCAACCAGAGGTCCGTCATTAATGGCTCATATTTGGGACACAACCGTGACGTGATTGGTCACCCAGAACAGCATCAGCCAAACTTGGGACTTTTGTTGTGCTGTCGGTATTTAATGTGCTGTAAATGTGTGCAGTGCTCATTTTCAGCTGTTGTTTAATAATGTATATCTTAAAATGCCTCTGGTGGCATGACTAACTGGACAAAAACACACTGATATATCTACAGTAATGACACGTACTGCTCTGTACAAATGAGGAAAGCTTTAAGCAGTGAAACAATTCAGAAAGCTTCTTGGTTAATAGCTTCTACATAATAGTGCTCAGCTGTTGATTTTCTGTGTCCTTTTAGCCATTTGTTAGTGTAATGATTTTGACATACTGTGCATGCATGGTCTTGAAAACTGTTGACCATGTCAGTCTTATTTTTCATCGATCAAAGTCCCCTTTCCAACATGCACTCCTTAAGTCAAAACACTGACTTATAGAGGATGGACACACAAGCAGATGAACAAGATGTAAGAAAGGAAAGATAGAAAAATAGCCATAAACACACACTTTGCACGCACCAAACACTCATATTTAACCCCAAAGCGTAAAAGGGGCACTTGCTGACAGACATGACTGTGTTGAAGAATGAGCACAAGCACACACATAGATCAGGAGCTCACCCATGCAGGGCTGTGAGTTGCAGGGCCGGCCCTCTTCCACCACCCCCTCACACAGGTACGACTCCTCCGGAGGTGATTGGCAGGTCCGAGTCCGGGTTTGGATCCCGCCTCCACACTCGCTGCTGCACTGCGCCCACTTACCCCACACACTCCAGCCACCTAGAGACACACATACAAACAGCAGTGCATTATAATCAGTGTGAGTTATGGAGCAACAGTTTTTAAAGTGGCCACCAGAAATCAACGTTTAAAATGTAAAGGCTCAGATCGCCTAAATTTAAGTTTATTCTCCAGCAATAGCATTATTTTTCTTATGTACTACCATGTGTTTTTGAGTTCATCTGATGGAGTTTTATCCCACAGAGTAGCACGTAAAGCTTCAGTTTTGGCGAGCTGCCAAAGAGTGTAGCCGGTGTGAAGAAACATATTTTATAGCTTCAACTAAAACCTTCTTTACACTTTGTACACTGGTTCGGTACAGTTCAACATAAAGGCGGTAACTGAATAAAATGGTGCCAACTGATGTGTCATAGCTCTGCAGGGATACTTTTATATGAAGAAATGCTACACTCTGTAACACATCACAGGGTTAAGGAGGCCTGGAAATGTGTGATTACGAGGCTGCGAATCGTCTCTACATGAATGACAAAAAGAAAAACAACAGAATGCACCAGGAACTTAAAGCCATACACCATAAACCTGTCCGAGCCTCAGTGGGCCAGTCATTACAAATGCATAGTCTGCAGCCAAACAGCGTTCAAATAAAACACAAAAAACTCAAAGAAAAAACATGGAGACTTGGGTTTGAATATTTTGCTTAGTGAGTTGGAACAAAACAATACAAATATACTCTGAGACAGAATATAGTTCTTTCCAACCTTAAAGCTACTTCCCAGCCAACATGTGGGTATTAGATGAGTGGAAAAATGGGCCCTATATGGGATTGTTTGTAGGTTCCATAATGCTCCATGTCAATTCCCCACGTGGGCTTTATGTAGGATTACTCTGGATGTTAGCTGAGGCTCAACTGGGCATTCATCAACCCAAATGGGCCCATTTGTATTGCAGTCTCTGAGCCCATGCTCTTGTTTCCCATTAGTGACCCAACTAGGACCCACATAGGGAGCCCATAGGGAACGGAAGGTGGACGTTCCAATGTAGCTCAGCATAACCCATGTGGGTCCACATATATTAGCTGGGTTAGGTGGGAAAAACAGTAGAATGGTACTTATGTTGATCATAATAAAGTATATTCTATTCTATTCTATTCTCTACATCTAAATGAGACAGCTTTTTTTATTTAGCTTTTATCCAAAGTAACTTACAGTACATGCATTCAACCATGTGAATACAACCTCAAAATTAGTACATCCAACTTCATCAAATATCTTGAACTGCTACTTTTAGAAACAGTAAGAGATAGAGAAAGAGGATTTGTTTATTATTTATTTATTTTATGGGCAGTGTGAACTGATGAGTTTTCAGTCTGAGACAGATGATGTGTAGAGTTCCAGCTGTCCTGATGTCAATGGGGAGCTTGTTTCCCCATTATAGAGCCAGGACAGCATTTCGCTTTCATCTGCGGTACAAGCAGTGTTTTTATTTCCATGTCCAATATCTAAATGTGCACTTGTGTATACTGTGGGTATAAATCAATATGAATACATCATTCAGAACAGATAAAAAAACATGTACCAGAATGTAAAAAGTTTTGATATTTACACATTCAGTGAGTTTTCACAGTTGAGCAGTGCAGGATAAAGCTCGACTGATGTTCCACATGTGATATTTTATATGATCAGATACTGAAGCCAGTGACACTGTGACTAGGGGCAGTGTCCAAAGTGCATGCTAATGAGCCAGATTTCAGTACAATTCTTTTTTTTCCCCACTTCAAAAATGCGATAGAGTTTCAAGAGCCATTATGGCCCATTTCTTCTCAATAGATTTCTCATTTTTCATCACAGACACAGATAGATTTTCCACTAACCTCCTGTTCTAGTTTCACAATTGACTTCCAATCCGACTTACATAGACTACATTAGTTACAATGTTTATTCAGACAGCTTTTTAAAAAATGAAATATGTATTTTGTTTATTTTATTGACCGCCAAACTTTTGTGGTTAATGGATTGCCTGTTCTTGAAGTAAAACAGTAAGCTAGCACCTATACCTGGGTGTGCGCTTGATTTTTTTAAGCACTCACAGCACAGCATTCATCTGTCATACAGGGAGCAATGTATAGCAGAGGATGTGCAGATACAAATTCCTCTACCATAGTGACCACAGTGCAGCACAGATAAGAGGCACAGCTGCCATCCATCATGCCCTGGTGTCCAGAAACTAGTTGGTAAACTCTCTTCACTGTAAATATCATACTCACATAGAGGATCTGTGTGTCTAAAAGCCACATGAAAGCACTGATAAATGCAGATGAGACAAGCTGAGGTAAACTGAGTACACCAAAATGTAACCTGCAGCACAACTCCTGCACTGAGCAACAATGGCCGATGGTATCTAATGCTGAGAGGGGATTTGAGGGGGGGATTTTTCCTTTAAAACAGAGGTGTGATGAATGCCATTGTCATTGCTAAATTCCCAGTTTGGCCATACTGATTTAATGCACTCCATTAAGATGTGTGCTGATATGAGGAGGTACAGAGCTGCAGAATGTCTCTCTCTCTCTCTCTCTGTCCTGCACGCTCATGAATGTTTAATGGAACAGACAGATGCCTTTCAGCCCCCACAGGCAACGACAAATATGTATTAATCTGCATGAATAGAACATGAAGTTGGCCAACATCCAGACACACACGTTTTTAATTACTCGCAAGTCAATTTCCTTTCGGGGGGGGGGATGAGGGAGGGCACTGTGGAGGGCACTTGATTCAGTTGTACCAGTCATACACACACACACACATTCACAATTCCGCTGTGTGTAATCTCACCATGTCGGCGTGATGAGTCAAACTTCATGGATTGAAAGGGATAGATTCCAGATCTGTGAACGATTTCTGTTTCCTTCAGAAATGAAATTAGCAGGCACCAGTGATCACACTCAATATCTGTTTGTTGTCAGTGGACTGACTGAGTGTGGCCCGAGAGTTTACTTATGGCTGTGAAATTGGATTTGCTCATGTTTCTGTGACCACACTCAATCAGCGCCTAACCAGTCAAGTGCAGGTACCGGCCACCAACAAAACAGCAACTCGCCCGACCAGTAAAATGGTAATTCCAACTATCAGTGCAAACGTAACTTGCTATCAGTTACAGAGACTTATCAATAACCCGACATGTCAATAGGTAATCTCTCTGAGCATGTTGTTATGGAGATCCAACAACGTGTGCACATCAGGTTCAGTTGTGGGGGTAGAGGCTGTAAACAATTACAGCAGCATTTGAGTTCAAGGCAATTATCACTACAGGGTCAATAAAGCCTGGCCACTGGAAGTACGGGTGCTGAGGGGGCTGCTGCACCCCCTAAAATCTAGCATAATGAACCAATATATGACCAATTGTTCATATCAAAAATGTTAAACTTATAATGACTCTCCTTTTTTACTGGGATTTACGTTTATACAGTATTAATGGCAGGGAAGAGTTTTTGCCCTGTTTTATCTGCTAAAAAGTTATACATTTGTATAATAATAAAATGTATAACTATTTAATAAGCTATAAATTATCCTGGTCATTCAAACGTATGGAAAAACCATACATAGCATGCACTTAGCATTTAGTATGACATTATAAAGATAGACTTTCTCTCAACTCTGACAGACTTGCTGAAATTGCTGTTGTAATTATAATGCAGGCCTATGTCAATACGATACTATATACTTTACTGACTCCATAGGGAAATTTATGTTGAACCCAAATACTGTCAAATGTACCAAATCAACCTTTACTGCACATTACACATGCTGCACATAGCCTGTTACACATGTTGCTTATATTACACAACTTGTGATGATAAGAACTCCATTAATCTATTGCATAACCCCTGCAGCCTGAAGCAACGTTATTTCAAATCTGAACTGAGGTAAGCACAAATGAGTTTTTAAAACTTTGCTTTGGGAAAGGTCTTTGGACATAATTCCTGTTTTAGCTCTTGACCCCTAACCCAAATTTAGTCAGATGAGTCAGTGGCATGGTTTGACTTGAGGAAATGTTGTTTGTTGTTGCACGTTATCAATTAGTTATTTGTTAAGATGCTGTTGTAAGCCAAAAACATCAAATGTTTCAATGATTACTTGGATAACTGTTTTGTACTGAGCCATCGTTTTTGACAATTCTAATTAATGCATTTTGTAATGTGTGGATTATTCAAGGGAAATCTTGACTGCAACTATCATTAAACCAGTCAAGGTTATTCTAAACAAGAAAAGGTCAAACACAGCTATATTTGAAACTAATATTTCAATGAGTTTGAGAGGCAGATTAATACAAAAAGCAGTCTTTGGCCTGGTTTAAGACTTTTCTGAGATATTCAATTCAATTCAATTTTATTTGTATAGCGCCAATTCATGACAGAAGTTATCTCAGGACACTTTTCAAATAGAGCAGGTCTAGACCGAACTCCTTATAACATTATTCAGAACAACAGTACCACCATGAGCAAGCACTTGGCGACGGCGGCAAGGAAAAACTGCCTTTTAAGAGGCAGAAACCTAGGACAGACCCTTATGTCTGTGGACATTTTCTAAACCACCTACCAAGGGCTAAATGCAATCCAGTGTTTCAAATTTTAAAATGTGTCGGAGAAACTACAGTGGCCATGAAACTCATGAAAAACACAAAAGGTCCTTTTCTAGAGCCAGTGTTTGGTTAGTCCCTTCTGGGCTACTGTAGAAACATGGTGGACTCCGCAGAAGAAGACCCGCTCCCTCTGTAGATTTCTTTTTTATAGTAACGTAAAACCTGTTATTATTATACCTCTAATGAAACATTACCTATGGATATTTATCATTTCTGGACAATAGATCCCCTAAATGTTATACACTGGACTTTTAATAAAAGTAAAAAAAAATTGTGTTAGGTGTGTATCTTAGAATGCATGTAGCTCTTAACAGCAGCCATGTTTTGTGAATAGTTCGATCAATTTAGTTTAGTTCAGGTGAGTCTGGTTTTATTGACACGTTGCTCTTCTTCTGCAGAAATTCCTCAGACAACAGAAACCTTGATCCAAGAGAGTCCAACAGACAGATTGCCATAAAATTTATAGAGAACATTCATGATCCCAGTGGGATAAACCATTCAGATTTTAATAATCTCATAGCTTTCCTCCAATGTCACATTGAAGGCAAACTTGACATTTTTTTGTACTAGTAAGGCTCTAGGAAGAGCTAGATCATTGGTGTTTGATTGTTGACTGACTGTTCTGCTCTCTCATATGGTGAGATATAATAAAGGCTTTAGTGTTGCTTTAGATCTGGACTGTAGGGCTAAACAATGCAGGCTGGAACATGACTCACTTCTTATGTTATGTAGAGACATATTTCCATACACACATACCCGTGTGTAGGTGCCACACGTTTCACAGACTGCAGAGAGGCGCCTTGGTGTGCATTCACTCCAGTCCAGCCAGTCACCATAAGCGTAATGTCATTACCATGGCAACGAGTTGCCACCGTCATTCAGTGACGTGCAAACTTTATCACTAATGCCTGAAGCACGGTCATTTTTTAAAGTTTCCAGTGAAAAGGAAAGTTAATGAAGAGACGAGATAGATCAATGATGAATGTGAGAGATGTGATTATACCTGATTAACTGGAGGGCTCATATCGGTGCTGTGTTGTTGAATGTCTGTAGTTTTAGTTATAGAATGAATCTGATATTCTATATTTGTCTTATTGCTAACAGATTTTGTGCATATAAAAGCCTGCTTTCTTCCTCCTTTGTGCCACACTGTTGCACTTAGAGACATGTTCCTTTCATACTTGCCAACCTCAATACGGATGATTTTGAAAATATAATGTGGCACCAGGAAAATTTGAAAAAAAAGAAAATAAAGTACACTGCAACAGCATTTTTTATGTTAAATACTTTTACAGGACCAGTGTGTAGGACTTAGTGGCATCTAGTGGTGAAGTTGCAGATTGCAACTAACTGAACACCACTCGTGTCTGTACTTGACAATTGACAATTTGGACCTTTAATTCTCAGGAAAGAACACAGGTGTCAATGTGTGTGAATCTCTGGCATAAACAAATATCAGTTTTCATTATTATTATTATTTCATTTATCAGTCTACATCCACAACAGTATCTACCATCTGTGTGGAAGCTGGGACGCTACCCTTTTGCCTAGTTAAGACTTGTGTATGAAGTTTGCTTGAGTATTTCTTTCTACTAATACTCTCCATTTCTCTCTTTCTCTTACTCACTAAGGAGGAGGAGGTGTAGTGATATTTTGTGTTGCTATATTGTTGTCTGGGTGGAAACTAGACTTTTAGAGTTGTAGGACTCATACTGTACTCATACAGTACAGTAGCTTAAAGTTAAAGTGACCACAAAGGCTTACAGGAAAAGGCAGGCAACAGTCAAAACCGGGAAGGCAGTACATCAGGCTAACAAAGCCAAATGAGTCAGGCAAGAAGTCCACAAAACAAAGCAGAAAGTCCAACAAACATGTGAAAACTTGCTGGAGAGAAAAGAAAGAAACAAAAGACTAAACACACTAGTGAAGGGGAGGATAACTAGACACATGTTAATCAGTGTGGGGCCGACAATCAAAACTGGCGGGAAAACCGTCAAAAACAGGAAGTGAAGTTACTGACTACAAGAAGAGTGGTGAGTATTACAAAACAAAACAGGAATTAACTAGATTAAAACCCAAAACCATGATCTGGATGGTCTGGAGAAGGAAGAGATAATTGTGACCTTGGGAGGAAAGGGAGAGGGCAATGAAAAGCAGGAGCATGCCCATGAACACACACACCATAGTTTATTTGGACTCCAAATACCCCTTGCCCCAAATACTCACTACAGAACCAAGTGTGGAATAATCTGCTGCTGAAAATAGTCCCCAACAAATGCACTTTTTCCTTCTTTTTGAGTAAAGTTTGATTATATCCACATTGGTTTAGGAAATTATTGAACCTTCTTCATTAATTAAACTATGTATGCATGTCAAATAAGCAGCCTTAACCTTAAATTATATGATGGGCTGCTGAATTTATACATTTTTGTTACATTTTGGACAATTGCCCATTATTTATGTCTTTTGTTTGTGTGTTCCAGACCCCTGACCTTATGTAAATTTCAAACATGGACGTTTAATAAAACACAGCTCTTTTGGTTTTGGACTCTGCTGCCCACTGTTTGATCTCTCTGAGTAAGTTCATGGTTGAAATCATAATTATTTAAAATTCTGACAGGCACATATGCTAAGTATACCAGAATTTGGTAAATTAGCTTGAACAAACCAATGTTGCACATAGTGATTACCTATCATATTACCCACTTAGCCTCCCATTTGCTTTTCCATTCCGATACCACAGAGTAACCATTCCAACATGAACCAAACACATCTTTTTCTGAAATCCCGCTGTTTCAGGGACAAGCGTGAGCCAGATGCAGATGCCTGAATCATTCTGGGTTTATTGTGAACAAATATGCTTTATGAATACAGAGGAAGATTAACTGCATTTTAGAGCAAAGGACAGAAGCTCCTTCTGTCAAATGAAGGCTTTGGCAAGGCGAGAGAAAAAGAGGGGGGTGGGTCCATTTACAGATAAGATTCATTCTTCTGCAGGGAAGAAAAAATAGACATAAGACAAGACAAGACTATGAACTTTTTTTTTCTTTTCCACCCAATAATCAGACTCGGAGAGGGGGGTAGGAAACTGGGAGGAGAGTAGCACAGGGTTGTCTCTTCCTCTGCAAGGGCATTTTATTATGCTCTCAATAATTCAGAGGGGGTCTTTGGTTGGAACACCCCTGGTTACAGGAGCGGCTGCAGACTCCAAGTCACCTCCATAATCCTTAAACTCATCCTTCCTCATTCACCTCCCAAAATCCCTACTTTACTTTGACCTTCAGCTTTGTCCAAAACACTCACATTCTCCTTCAATTACTCTGTGTGTGCATTGCATGCAGGCTTTGCAGTTCACTGGGTGCATGCATGTGAATCGTGCATTTTCTTCTTTTGTGTGTGTGTCTATAATGAACTTCCTGAAAGTCACCTTCGCCTCCTATTTGGAGCGGTGGGATGAGTGGACGGGCATCTCCTCTTACAGCTCTAGTTTCTGCAGTTTCGAAATGATCAATAGCTGCCACTTACCCCCTCACCACACCCCCCACGGAATCACACACACCCAAGCGCACACGTGCACACGGAGCTCTTATAGGTAGGGTTACTGCAGATTTATTGATTGAGAAGTGCGCGTGTGAAGGAAGAGCAGCAACGGCAGGAACGCACGGGTGAAATATGATGTTGGAGTTGACAACTATTGTGACAATGAGCACAGCAGCTGGGGAGGGAAGGAGGGGTGTGGGTGGAGTTGGGTTGGGGTGAGGAAAGTGTAATAAAGGCAAGAGACAAGAGGACAGAAGAAAATAATCATGAAAACATGAAACGCAGGCAGAAACGGGGTGATCTGGTTCACACAGAGCTGAATGGCTGAATGAAGGATAAGGCTAGTGCTGACACCCAGAGGACAGAAGCAGTCAACTGCATGGTGGAGATAACAGGCGGTGAAAGGAGAGAGTGGGGGGGAGGACAGAGGGAGATGAAGGGAGACAGGAACAGAAAGGGGGGGATGTTAGGAGAGATAAGCAGAGGGGGAAATGGAAAAAGAAGGAAAAAACAGTAACAGTAGGCTCATGCCAAACTGAGCAGAATGTTAGAATTCCACATCAATGAAAGTGTTCACGTGTAAGTGCCCTCATAAAAGAGAGAATTATGATTTATTTGTTTTTATTTTCAGCAGTGAGAGATAATATTCACTAGGTGTTATTTCTTGCAGTAAATATGCTGTTGAATTCAGTATTCTGCTCTGAGAAATGTGACCAATTTCTCTCTCTCTATATATATGTACATGTTAAATGATTACACCTATGAATATGTTAATACAGCACTCAGCTGTCTTTTTATTGCATGTGAACAGTGTTTCTAACAGCTCCAATGTGCTTCATGCTGTTTCTACTCTGTATTGTAGAGAAATAGATAAATAAATAAATAAAAGAAGGCACTTCAGCACCACTGCATCTCATCGATCAGTCGCATCCTGTAGAGCGGGAAGCTTAACCTGTGTGTGAACCCGCCACTGAGCACCCAGCACCCAGTCAGCTCCGCTGCCAGGTCATTGGTGACATTAAGCAAGCAGTCACTAACATATAATGCCACGATTCCGCCTCTGGATGTGACCTCTGTTACACCTGATTTTCTGTTTCACCTTCACAGAGGATGTCATGCTGTTACTTTTGTTACACTTATACCAGTATTTCCTAGATTAAAGCTAAGGCTGCACAATTGATCAAAATGTTATCGAAATTGCAATATGCAAATAGCTGAAGATACAATTTTTTTAGAAAGGTAAAATCAACATGATTTTCATCCTAAATATAAGCAATGATACACACATTTTATTTTACTCACCTTTGTTAAAATAACAAAAACAAACATTTTATTTCTTGTGTCTTAATTGTGTTTCATAATGAAAACTCACTCTGGTGGGTGGTATGAGGGTGAAAATTAAATGTGTAGATTGTCTTCTTTTACGGATGTAAGATTACTTCCAATTTAGCACTGTGTTTTACACCGTTCAGAGAATTTTGATCAAAAATAAATTGATTTGGGACCTAAAACCTTGAAAAAAAATCCACAAAATAGCAGGAGGTTCCTTAGGAACCAAATTGCCCTCTGTTGGTGACACACCCGATTTCAATGCTTCCATTTAAAACTAGTGGAAATGGAGCTAATTTGGTGGAAAAATCATTACTGGACCTTTTCAGGGGCCCAACCATTTCTGTGGGCGGGCATGATTGTAGTTACAAAAGTAATTGCAGGGGTGTGGGAAGAAGGTGACATTGAAGTTTGATGCAGCAAGAAGCAGGCAGGCAGACAATAAGACAGGGAGTAAATATACCAGCACTTTATCCAGTTTAACTAAAGCACTTTATTTAGAGGTACAACCTCACGTGAGAACACCTGAAATGTTGCTAAAGATCCTTCATTGCACAGGCAAACCTCAAACCTTTGTAATGGTCTGACTAATTATGTTTGCCAGGTTTCTTCTGCCCTGTTTGACTGGTTGAAATTAACTCGTTGAGCACATTGGTATTATTTCCAATAAGTGCAAAGGCCAGAGCTAGGGAATTACAACCAGAGATTCACAAAACCAAAATTAGCTTTCAATAAAATACGGTGTCTTTGGTCCAAATCCCTTGTTACATGTCTTTGCCGTCTACTGTCTGACAGGAAGTGGAAATGCTCCAGACAACACGTATAAAGATCACCCTGTTTCCTGCATTTTATTCTCGTCAGGCTGAAAAAAGCTTGTGAAACAGCATTTAGAGCATCATGGGATACTAAATCTCTCCATTGAAAGCTGAAATTCTTTTAGGCGGGTTAAACAGTTCCTTCAGGCAGGATAAGGCAGCTTTCACTGCAGGTTTTACACAATATCCTCCCACCATACTGGAATCATTTCTCTGGTTGGACATATTCAGATATTATTAAAACACAGTGACTAGCTGGAATCAGGGAGGAACGCTGACTGAATGTCAATAAGCCTCTGACTTGGAATACGCAGCAGTGTTGGCTTCATCAACCTGTCATGTATTAGATAGAATGTAGAATTCTGCTTTCTATGTTATAAAATTAGGTTGTGACACACATTCCTATGTTTTTATACACTTTGTGTAAAGCTTGACCAAATAATCTAGAAGTTGTACAGCCATATTGAGACTCTAGGTGCATCCACATACAGGATGATGACACAATTTGCCAAGATCTGCTTAAGAAGGCTATTCTATCTGTACTTAAAAAGCTACAGCATTTTTGTTAGCAAGGTACTCAATTAAATGTAAGCTCCCATTGCTTGGGCAAGAGCTATGAGTACTGCCACTGCAGGGTGGAAGAACAATAAGAAGGTGCTGCAGAATTGTGTGAAAGGGGCTGTATCTCCATATCGTATGTCAATACTACTGATGGTAACGGAGGCGTAAGACTCCTCCTGAATGAGTCACATTAAACAAACTGTAATGGTCACAAACAATGCCCATGCTGGTTAGAGTTATACAAGTACATCTCCATCATTGAGGCCGATGCCATACACATTTCACATTGCCAACAATCCGATACATTAAAGATGAAGCAAGTACCAATGTGATACGATATGATTTACCGATTTTCAACACAATTTAATTCAACACAATGTGAGTCAGTGAATACGATGCAAAAGCATATGAAGCTATGCAATTCAATATGGTACAGACAGTTTGATTTTTTTTGAGAGCTTGAGAAACAGTTGAGAGGAGGAATCACTCTAAATACAAAATGATTGGTCAAATTTCCAAATACTAAGGGATAGGGCCTTGTATATGGAGTTCATCATGAATTCTATCCAATGCACAATTTCTTAATTAGGGCGATTGCATCTTGAACTTTTATGCCAGTGCACTGATGGAAATCAGTGAATCTTGCAATCCCTGCCAAATAATACTCTAGGTCGAGGATCGTAAACCATTACACCCCTCACCTTCTACAGCGCCATCTCTGAAACTCTCTGCCCAAACCCATTGTCTATAAATACATATCATGTGGTCCACTCTTTGGTTTCAGGTGCGGGTCAGCCAACCAGACATTTCAATTCCGAAGATGGATGCCCCATTTCAGAGGGAACGATAAGAAAAGGCTCAAAAAGGTCTTTCACCGCTGGGATCAGATGCTTTTCTTACTTTTTCTCCAGCCTGACTGACAGCTCACAAAAGTAAGGCTTTTCACCGGTTTTTGTCCTCCTCAACACACATCCATCTTTGGCTTTGGAGGCGACTGCTGATAAAGCCTGTGTGCATGGAGGAAGATTGCGCGTACAGCCGCGCAACTCCACGTCCTTGTTTGCTTGTCAACAACTCAGTGCAATTATTCTGGAGGTCTCTGCCAGCCGTGCCCCGAATTCAGCCTGGTTTTTTGTGCCTCTGCTGATTTCCAGAGTAGTTAAAAAGCTGCTGAGAAGTACTTTGACTTCAGCTGGATGTTGTTTACAGGTTATCTTCCTCCCAGTACTCCCAGTGTGCTGGGCATCAGGCTAAAGTGTTCCTATGGGAACTGCCAGAGTGTCCGTGTCTATTTCCTCCACGGACTTGAGTGGATTCCCACCCCCTCAAGCCCCCCCCCACATGGCTATTAAGACTG
>NW_023339807.1:1802707-1809938 GCF_004916995.1 Morone saxatilis
CCCCCCCCCCCACATGGCTATTAAGACTGAAAATCGCCCCCGCTGTGCTCTGGTGTGTCCTTAGCTATCTGCAGCTTCTTCATTCACTCCACAGATGATGAATGCGTCATTGTTTTTCTTCTCAGTGTTTCTCCAAGTTACTTCGGGAGCGCATTTAACTGCTCCATTTAAAACCCATACGGCAAGCTGCAGTATATGAAATATATTCAGAGGCGTCCAGGGATCGCTAACCTGTAAGCCTCGGATCCACTGGCGCACATACAAACACATGCAAGCGCGCACACACACAAAGCTCTCTGAGAAATGCGGTTTACTCTTCCCACGCTTTATAACACTCTCATACATCAGAAGCCCTTGTCTCCCCACACAGTGTGGGATGGTGACTGCATTGTGACTCAGAGACAGAGGCACCAAGTGAGAGAAACAGAGAGGGAGATGGATGAGGAGGTGGCAGGGGGGCTGCTGGAGGTTGGGCCATGAAGGAAGAGCCTCGCAGGTCACTGTGGGTGATGTACAGCTGTAGATTTATGCAAACGGAAGTTCTCAGCTCCTGCCCACATGTAGTTAGCCTCTTGACAAAATTTGTTCCACATGTTCTTCACAAATGCCAGTATACATATGGCCAAAGTTATATTGGCACCCCTGTCCACGTGATGGTTTGGTCTGGACCCCTAAGTTCCAAACCAGTCAAATTCTAAACGTAACCTACACACACACAAGCGTTGTGTGCAGCGTTCAGACAGATTTATTAAACTTTCTTAACTATACAAACTTGTCTATTGTTCATTTCAACTCGATGAATGCCACCCCTTCATGACTAAATGCTTCTTTGATCATTGCCATAATTGACGCTCCCAAATTGCTACAAAACACTTCCTTTTATGCTCAATTTTTAGGTAAGTTTCATTCACAAAAAGTGTTACAGAAGAGCGAAAATTGCACACCGAAAATCAAGTCCTGCAGTCTGTAATCTGCAGACCAAGACAGATATGGCAGGATCATTAGTGGTATTTCAGTAGGACACCCCAACAATTGATACAATATTACTATAAGTGTTGAAGGCCGTCCACACAAAGAACGTATAGCAATGACTTTAAAATATATTGTTTTGAAAATCATTCTAACTTACGTGGTTGGAGTCCAAACTCCACACTCAAATCCAACCTAGAGGGAATGTGTTTGATTAGCAAACTAGAATTTTTTTTGTGTAAAATGGATCTATTGTGTTTATGTTCATTAAATGATTGGATCAGGTTTGTTGGACATGATTCAAAGAAAATTCAGATGAATGAACAAGAACAAATCATTTCAAATTGTGTGATTTGGACTTTTACCAGAATTCCTTAATGCTGAAAGAAAGCCATTTTATGCTTTGTAAATACTTTCCAAGATCTACTGAACTTTATTTAAAGAGTTATTTATGAGTGTATAACAACAACACTTTTGAACGATATTGTTGGGAACCCTTTCAAAGCTATGTGATGAACAATATTGTGTCATGCAACTTTTTAAATGTTTATATAATGTAATATTAAGATGCAAATTACACATAAAAAGGATCATTTTACCTGAGACACACTGTCAAACAGTTTTTAGCACTGATGGGGTCTCTTAAGTCTGCACTGAAGCCCTCTTTCTTTTCCAGATTATGAATATAATCATACAACAACTCTCATAACAGAGTGCTGGATTCTCCTACATCCTCTCATCTTTAAAGAACTTTGTGAACTTTGTTTCCTATTAAGCTGCCTACACAGCTGAAGTGCATCAGTGTGGGTGCTCACATCATTATTGTTCGTTAGTGACCACCCGTTGACAGCCATGACAGAAATAACTAAGAATGTTCTTGACAGTTTATATGCAAAAAAATTAAATAAACGCCCATGACTTACATGGCAGTCATGGAGACGTGCTAGAGAATTCATTCCATTAAAAGATGTTACACTGTTACATGGAAGTTCACCTGGAGGAAAGCCACCTTGAGGCAGTTATTGAAATGTCCCTATTATCTTGTTCGTTACTTTTTAGTTGATTTCTATAACAAGGCGATTATCAAGTCAAAGAAGTGTTCGTTTTTTTTCCCAAGTGGAGAAAGGTAGACTATTTCTAAAAGTCTCATGCAACAATGAACCAATTTCACAAAATACAAAAAACAAAACACTGAAATCACAATACAATTTTACTTTCTACACTAAACACTAATCTCCCGCTGAAAATTAAACTGTTCCATAAAATGCCTGATTTCACTGCAGCTTTTCTGAAAGATTGCCTGTTGCAATGTTTTTAGGCATTTTTTACAATTAAATTGCACAAGAAAGTAAGAAAGGCAATTTATTTTAGTGAGCAGAAAAACGTCTTCTTCACGCCCAGCTCATTGATAAGAGGAAAGACTTCGTAGCTTATTTGCTCGCTTGCTACAGTTTGTGTGTGTCCCTTTCCTGTTTCAACATGACAATGGTCCCGTGCTCAAAGCCAACTCCATAAATGGTTTTCCCAGTTTGCTGTTGAAGAACTTGACCTCAACCCCATCCAACAACCTTAAATGAAATGGAACAACCACATCAGTGCTGCTTCCAGTAATGGTCTTGTGGCTGAATGGGAGCAAATCCCTGTAGCCAGGTTCCAATATCTGGTGGGAAGACTGAAACCAGAAGAGTGGAGGCTGTTATGGTAGCACATTAACGCCCATTGTTTTTTAATTAGATGTTAAATATCATATATGGCTGTAAAATTCACCACCCTGATGCCATAAATACTTATTACCGCAGCAAATGTGTATTCACCTTTTAAAAAGGTGACCTGTTTTTAAAGATTTAAATCTTCATTAGGTGGGATTAGGCTAGAAGCGGTTTTTAAAAATGCCACCAGTGTTTAATAAAATAGCAAAAGAAATGGCCTGCTCTACCCCAGAGTGGCATAAACAAAAAGCTGGAAACACTTCATCTATATTTATGTGAACCTTTTTAGTAATAATTGGAGGCTGCTGTGTGAAAAATTTGGCTAGACTTCACACCTCAGAATCTGAAAGCAATGCAAAGCTTTGTATCCTCTGCATGTGGAACATTTGCTTTCATTCGAGAAGAATTCAAAAAAAATCTGCAACAAGTCTCCTGCCAGATTCCACTGCAGCAGAACCTGCGATGGCACCGAGCATAAGCCTTTAAAATGTATAAAACCAGTGGGATATTAGAAGAGTCTTTCACACTGGCTTCTAAATGCTGATTGACCTGTTTTAAATCAGCAGTGTCTGTCATTATGACTCTATGCAGAAGCACCACAATAAACCCTCCTGTCTGTGTGTGTAGCCAAACAATATTTCATGTATTGCAGTGCGTCTGTTATAAACTGTTATTCTGCTAACAGTGGCAGGAGCAGCAGTCCATTTCCTGTTATTAAAGAGCATTTAAAACAGATTACTTAAGGCTCCAGTGCCACAGGGACACAGCACAGTGAATGGAAATGTATTTTCTACCTTTTAGTAAAGTGAAAGCTGAAGGGGCTTCTGAATTTAAGTTTTGGTTTTGTTCGAGGCACACACTGCTCTGCAACAACAGATTTCTGCATGATAAGTCTATAAAGAAGAAAAGAAAAAGAAAAAGAATTCAATGTAATAGTTTAGAAGACTGAGCACATCTAAGATGGCCCTTTGAGTGTTTGTATTCGATTTCAGTTTTCGTTCTTCAAATAAACCATTATCTTTTTCAGTGGATGAAATAAAATGCTACAAAACAAAAAATGAAAAGAAAGCGCAGAATGCTCTCTGCCAGTTTTGTGGCAGGAAATCAACACTTGGCATCAGACAGTGCAAGTCAACAGAAACAAGAGAAAGGCAAGTGGTTTTTTTGTCAGCTGCTGTGAAAGACACTTATAACAAAGGTCTTGAAGCCACAATGAAAACCCATTAAGGAAATCACACACACCGAAAGATTGTTTTCTTTCTTTACTGAAAATGGTTACTTAAGTGTGGTGACAATATAATACACATGCTTTAACCAACAAGTTAATGGGAAGCAGTAAAGCTTCATTTTTTCTGTACTTCTCTTGCATTGTATTGGATCAGCTTAGCACTGTGGGGGCCTCAGACCCTCAGGAGCTCTGAAGGCTAAAGGCTGTCTGTGTGACAACTGACCCTTCCTAAGTCCCTTAATGACCGTGAAAAGAAAAAGACAAGTAAAACGTTATTTTCTGATAGTTTCACAGCGGTTACGATGTAAAGCACACATAAACACAGTCACACCTCTGCAAAAGGAGTAGTATGTAGCTTGGCCCCGCCCTTGGTCAAAGACAGAGGAGATGGAGACATCAGTGTAACCAGAGGAGTCCCAACCTGCACAGCTTTCAAATGCTTAAGAATCTGAATGTCAACGTTATGAACGAAGCTTTGAACTATTCGTCACAGCCCTAAAATCAAGGTTAAATAAATGAATACATAGAAAATGAATCATGATTCTGCAACAACATTGCAATAATTATTTATAAATCTAGTTTTGGTGGATTCAGGAGACATTTGACAGTGTTTCTACAACGATTGACATGTTTTTGCAATCTGAAAGCAGGAAGTAACGACCAATAATAGCTCTCTAAGTGCTGTGTTTATCCAATTAGGTGCTGGCCATGTTGATGTTGTCGTTGTCTTAATGGGGAACTGTCAATCACCCGTTGTACAGTCTACATAAAAAGATGCCAGGTCCAAGCAAATTCATCCACAGCCTTCAAACCACAATGAGTGCCGCTACGAAAGTCTTAAAAGAGATGGTCAAAACTGTATGGACACCCGAGAATTACACCCATATGTGACTGCTGACCATTTGATTTAAAAAACAGGAGGAATCATATGCTCCACAAAGCCTCCACTCTTCTGCTTTCAGGTTTTCCATCCAGATGTAAAACCTGGCCAAAAGGATTTTCTACAAGAGGATTAGTTGGATGATAATCTCAAAGGTGTTGGATGGGGTTGAGATCCACTTTCTGTGAAATTCCTCCACAGCAAAGGGGGGAAGCAATGTTGAAACAGGAAAACAGCAAACAAAAACTGTTTTTACAAACTAGGAAGCTCATTATATTTTAGGACGACCTCAAAGAATTAGCAGTCACAAAAACACTGTTGACAAACTGCTGGGTTGCCTGGTGTCGCGTGTGTCGCCAAAAAGTGACACCATTTCGACTACAGCGAATGGCTAACTAGCACATACTTTAATAGAGGTAATAACTCTCCATACCAGCAGGTGGTGGTAGTCTGCATTTGTCATTCAAAAAAGAACACCAGAAGAAGGTTTTTGTACAGTTTTGTAAAACAGCTGCTTGTAATCGAGGAAATGTCTGATAAGACGTTATGGCAAATGGCTCTGAAATTGAAAAATGAGACGATCCTGTGTGACAAAGTTGTTTGCTGTTTCTACTTCTTTTCTTGTGCACTGATTCGCTTAAGCTGCACAGCCAATAAGAGTGATGTTTCTTGCCCACGGCCTCTCCCGCTGCTTCAACATTGGACAGAAAAGCCACAGACAGGGGCCGACGATTGTGACAGTTGTGTGGAAGGCAACGCAAAAACTAGTGCGGGAGACGTTCACTGAGCGTAGGGTGTGAATTCCTTTTTCCTTTTTCAAACAATACCAGAATTTGACTTTGAGTGGTGTGTCTGCTTTAAGACGCTGCCTGCCTTCAGCTCATAATTTACCCTCCCTTTTATTGACCCTACTCCATCCAGCTGAACTGAGCACAGATGATGGATTTTGGCTGATGTCAGCAGCCACAGAGCTACGTCCAAGGATACTTTTTAACCTTCAACAATCCAACTATCAAAAGCATTAAAACCAAATTTATATCCTAATTGAAAGCAGAAGCATTAGCACAACACAAGAGTGCTAACAGCACAGATAAAGATAATTCATCAGTGATATTTCCACCACACTACGCTGAGAGGAGAGCTAAAATCTGAAGGGGAGAGAGAAAATTTGATTTAGCTGAAGCAGACTGAAAAAGATTTACTCTCAGCCGAGCCTCTGGGCGTCTGAGCTGCAATATAAGAATGTGTTCTTTGGAATGCCCCAAAAATAATTAATTGTAATTTTTGTTTGAGATTAGATTGAGCAATATAATCTTCAGCGGATATGAAAGCAATGAAAAGATAAGAAGTCCATCAAGCACGTAAAAGAGAAACTGTGAAAAGGCACACCCTAATCGTGTTGGGATGCTTTGATGAGAAATAAATGAGAGTAAATAAATCAATCTAAACTAAGAGGAAGAAAAGACGAGCAGCTCCTAGAAGTTGATTATAAACTCAGTGTATTACACAGAGAGTTGCTACATATTCCTTCTGATGATTATGTTCTCCTGTTATTTGTAATGAAGTTTGACTGGTATTGCTGAGGCATGGCGCCATTTGGCATAAATGTTATATAATACAGAAGAATGAATATAATTAAGGGGCATCCGGTGGACTGGTGATTAAGACTCAACACGTAACCATAATATTGCAGCTTTGTTTCCAGGGACCTGTTGGGAACTACCTCTCTGGCTCTCTCCCTGTCAGCATTACTCTGGTCACTGTCAACTAAAGCCAAAATGGAACAAAGACAGTCGTATATAGTAGTAACAAAAATGAGATTGGGAATATAATATTAGCAATTCTTTAGCAGGCCTTAGCTAACCTTAGAGCAGGTTTATGTGGACAACAAAGATATAAAATGATGGAAAGAAAATATATAGAAACATTTTTTTGGTAAATATTTTCAGAATATTGCACTTTTTTGTGTGAATGTCGCAGTGGCCAATTTGAGACACGTGCTTTAGCGACTGTATTAGACTCACTGAGCTTCAGTGTAAAGTAGATTAAAGAGAGATAAAGTTCACACCTAGAGGTGGTGGGGTTGATGGATGGCTCACACAAACACAGGACTTTCCCTCAGGGGAAGGGGTTCGAGTTCAAAATAAAAGCAAGCAAGAAAGCACAATATTCTGAAAATATTTCCATTACTAATATATATTTATCCTTTCATATCATCTTTGTTGTTCACACAGGGGGGTGGAGGGCTGGAAATAGCCCCAGGCCAGCAGTTTGAGACCCCTGCACCAAATCCTACACACTGGTCCTTTAACAGCTTTGAAGATCCAGAAGCTTTGGACTCAAGTCAAATCATCCAAATACCCATGCATGAAGAACAGGGCCCAGGTGAAGTATGAAATCAGTCAGAAGCTGACCACAGGTATATGCAGACACACACACACACAC
>NW_023339807.1:1810022-1810611 GCF_004916995.1 Morone saxatilis
TGATGGTGATCCTCAGATGAAGCTTCAGTTTACATGGACTGACACTGACGTCTGCTGATATTTCAGATAAAATCTCATTAAAGTCCATCCCCGCAGTGTGAGGAACACCTCAGATTGATGTCTCACTGCCTATGATTGGCCAATTATTAGAGAAAACAGCGACCGAGACCCAGGACCATAACATACATCCATTACAGCTCTGTTTATCAGTGTTAATGTGAATGAAGGTGGACTTCAGCTTCAGACACTGATCCATTAGTGTGTACACTTCAGGAACAAGGTCTGATGGATGTGTGTTGTCTCTATATTTTGTGTGTTGTTCGAAGAGCACATGGAACACGTCTGCACTAATGAGTTCTTTTCTTGGATCTGGCAGGCTTTGGCCAAGATCCACACAGCTTATTGTGTGTGTGTGTGTGAGTCCTATGTCTTGTGTGGGTGAGTGTTCTGACAGTGTGTCACCTCTGGGTGTCATTCCAGGTGATACCACCAAGGAGAGCAGCCTTTACAGCCGTCCCGCAGAGCCACCGCCTGCTCTTAACAAGGACACAGAGGCAACGCAGACGCAACAATACACACACACACACAC
>NW_023339807.1:1810711-1812095 GCF_004916995.1 Morone saxatilis
CACAAACACAAACACACACCATCCAGCTCTGGCGCACGGCAGTAAACTTGTACATTTCGCCGGGCTCCGAGTAATTCATCTTCATTGTCCAAGTCATCAAATCTGACAAACGAGTGAGACAGTCGGACCGGCATTAAATGTCCTCACAGCCAAGGAGACTGGCAACGTGAACACACGCTCTAATTCTCTATTTTCTCACTCTCACATACACAATTTCACCCTTGGAATACAGCGCAGTCTCTCAATAATAGAGCACTTTACAGAGGGGGGAGAAAGGGTTTCAAATCTTCTAGCCAGTGCCTGATTCCTCAAAAAAAAAAGTGTGTGATGTGATGGAGTGTAAAATAGAGAAAAGAGAGAGAAAGAGCGGCAGTGAGCAGGCAAACAGTGACAAGCTGCCTGTCATAGAACAGAGGGATCCCTATCGCGTCCTAACATCATCACCAACCATTCTCCTGCAGTCACACATGACTGATGAGGGAGGTAAAAAAAGTTCAACTTGTCTTTTCTCTAATCCCCACACTTCTTCTCATGGCGGGAAATTAATGGCCTCTCACAAACGACACTTTTTACACACACACATACATTTGTCAGTCCGCCGCGCTCATCCTGGAGCAGTGCTTTTATCATCACCCGGTAAGTAGCAGCGGTAAAATTGCTTAATTAAAGCATGAATGTTTAATAAACCCTCGGGCTGCGTGGAAGGGGGCCTGAGATAGGCCGTCCGTTGATGGCCAGCCTCGAGGAAGGAGACGGACGATTCCTCAGCTCGCTTCGCTCCGACTTTAAGTTCAAGTGAGTCCTTTGACGGAGAGCGGGCGGAGCTGGCAGAGGCCGGAAACTTTGTGAGTGAGGCGAGGTCGCTGCCTTGAACATTTTTGAAATGCTAAGTTGCTCACTTGTGTAGTGGTTGAGAGAGTGTCAGCTCCTGTGCGATTACTGTAACCTTAACCCCAGGCTGGGTTGGCTTGATTTGTACTGCCTCTATACACCGGCTTAGTCACTGCAGTTGGAGGAACTTTAAGCAGATTATTTCCTGTAAATATTCCAGCAGAGGTGAGTTTTCTGACGGTTTTAGAAGCGTTTTTTTAATTTTTAACAATCATACATTCTATCTAAGCAGACATTTAGTTTTATTCACAGCATGAAAACAATCCTGAGATACAGGTCTCCAGTGTATATTTTTAAGTTTTCATACCCCTTAAAATATAAGTCATGCTTCGGTATGTTTTATTTTGTGTCTGTCCACACACACTGCTCTTATTATATTTATATTTCCATTTTTAGTTTTTACTTATATGTATATACCTTTATATACATTTCTATTCTACATATATTGTGTGAGGTATTGTAATATAATTATTATTTCTATTCTTTAACATTG
>NW_023339807.1:1812120-1819679 GCF_004916995.1 Morone saxatilis
AGGGGGATGAAAGGTTTTTTTGATTGGCCAAAAAGGCAATTTTTTTTTTTCAAAGGGGGCTTGAAATTTCACTTTGAAAAGGTGAATGGACTTTTCAACTTTGAGAGAAATCCGATCCTGGAAAAAAAGCACAACAACAAAAAAGCCAGCAAAGGCAACCTTTTTTTTTTGTGGGGCATATTGCGGATATTTGGGGAATTCTTTTTTGGGCAATTTTTCAAGGGTTAGATTTCACAAGGCTTAAAAAAATTTTCCTTTTTCAGAGAAACAGGAAGTGGCTTCTGGGAGTTTGGTCCAAAAGTTAAAGCCATTTCTCTTGCCCAATCTGTTTCCCACAGGCGTCTGACAGTGATTATTTTTTGAAAACAAAAACACAAACCAAAATGGGGGATGCTCTCCTTTTATGGGCCCCATTTGTTTTCAAGAGTGCTCTGTGGTTATTTCAAGAAAATTAAGAAAAAAAAAAAACCTTGTCTGGCAGCATTTTTCTGTTTTTCTTTTTGAAATGGAAAAAGTGAAAAATGAACATTTTCTCACCCCCACTTGAGGTGGAACTTTGTTCATTTCACACTGAAGATTTTTTATGTATACACTTAACTGGAAGGAAGGATATTTTTTTTTTTCACCCTTGCGTTTTTTCACTGTGTTCAAAAATTGTGTTTTGTTAAAAAAATGGCATTATTCAATTGCCAGGAAATTGAAACCACTCTGTTTTGCCCTTCTTTGTTTTTTAACCTTTGCTTTTAATAATATAAAAAAACCTTTCGCACCTTTTTTCTAAAATTCAAAACAATACAGTCAATGACATTGAAATGGGTTTTAGTTTAACTGAATACCAATTTAACATTGGCCATTTTTTGTATTATAACAAGGTCTGCCAACCAGTTAATTGAAATATATAAAAATTCGAAATTATTCAAAAGGTGTTTTAATTTGAACATATGTAAGCACTTGATATGTCATATTTGCCTAAAAATCTTGTTTCTCTAGATTAGAATTTGTAGTTTGATTGGTAAAAAAAGGACACAACTATTTTTATTTTTAAAGTTAGTTTTTGGTTTTTTCAGGTGGAAATTAAATTTTGAGATGCAAAAAATTTGGATTTCCATTCCATAACTTTTTGGATACTTTAAAATTCCAACGTGAAAAAACTAATTCACTTTAACCTTAAGAAAACGCAACAACCCAACAAACTTTTTTGAGTGGACTTCTGTGTTGAAAAAACCATTTGTGGGGCATGTTTGTATAATTTTCCTTTTCCACTGGCAATCCCAATGATGCTTTTTTTAGGTTGGAAGGACTGTCCAAACCAACTTGGAGAACTGTGAAATTAATAAACAATGTTCACAAATACTTCTTAATTTCAATTAACTTTTTTTTTCAAAATGTATTAAAATTATAATATATATTTATTATCTATATTAAATTTATATAATTATAAAAACTTTCCCTCTTCACCCTTTCTTGGGGTGTAATCTGTTTCATTCCTCAAGCTCGGGTCCTCTACCAGAGGCCTGGGAGTTTGAGGGTTCTGCGCAGTATCTTAGCTGTTCCTAGGACTGCTTTATATATATATATATATAACATATAATAATGTCGTATATATAACCTTTAGGTTTGGACCATGTTTTTACAACGCATGACACATTGATGGGACATTCTCAGTAGTAAAATAAAAAAAAATTATTCTTTCTTTAATCCATTTGGGATTATGTGAAGCACAATTTCTCTGAATGATCAACCTGAAAGCACCACCCGAGAAAGTCCACAGGGACTGACAGTTCTTTCAGATCTTTACACCAACAAATTGCTAGAAACAACCAGGTCTGGAAGCAAATAGTTAGGCCTGTTTCTAAAAACATGTGATTTAATATGGAATCCATTCATTTGTGGATAAAAGCTCAACATGTCTTTGAGCTTTTAACCTAAACATCATACAAATATATTTTAATACATAACTTCATATACTTGTGTACTGCAGACACTGAACAAAGTGAGTTCAGCTGATTCTCAGTGAATCTGAGAGGAAAACATTTTGGATGCAAAATCCAAATGCCCCTGGCACCGTTTATGCTACTTTCAAATACTGCTGGAAACAAGAGTTGTAGGTTAAATGAATGTTGAATAAATACATGTGACCAGGTCAAAGGGAGTTTTCTTTCATTTCTGAGCTGTGATGTCTTTGGTGGGGTGTGTGTAAATCTGTTCACAAATTACAAATATAAAACAGGAATTATAGAAAAAAAGGAATATCTATGTACACACTGTAGCTAAGTCCTTGTCTCTGCTGATGTCCGACCCCACGTTTGTGGTTACAGGCTGGCTGCTGGCCCTTTTCATCCTCACAACTGTCACCTTCTCCTGTATAACAACTACATGAGCAGTATATTCTGATAAGCACTTCCTTTAACAGAAAGCACAGCAGTAAAGCGGTAATGATGCCAAATGCCCGACACAGCTCCGTCCTTTTAAAAAGTTTACCCACGGTGCAGTGCTGGATGTCAGAATCCTTCCCCAGCTTCTCCCATCATTTATTTAACACTTATTTAAATCCATCAATGAGAACCATCAATCAGATTGATCTGACTTGGAGAGAGATAACTGTGAGTCACAGCCGCCAATCTCATTTACCAATGATCATTAATGAGGTGAACACGTCAAGACGTTGAGTGTTTGCCAATTGTTTTCCCTGCCTCCATCCCAAAAGAACACGCTCCATATGAAAACTTCCCAAACAGGCTGCGGGCCTCCCTGCAGGTGGAGCGACCTCTACACCAGCACAGAGCGTCTTACTGCCATCGCTCTTCAGCTTATTCCTGCCCACACGGCGCCCCCTGTGGTGAACACCACACCTCGCTCTCTACACACGCTCACACACACACACACACACACAAAATCAGCTTTATTCTCTCCCTCAGTCAGCCACCCACACACAGTCACGAGGGGCCGCTGCGTGGTTGCACCAGTGTATGTGCCATTTTCTGGTGTGACATTTCACCATGTGTGTGCGCGCCAGTGCTGTGCACAGTGCGTATGTGCGTGCACGTGGGTGCATGAGTCCACGCATGTGAGTGTGAAGAGGAGTTAATGCATTAGACTTGCTTTAGGATTCCTCAGTGCTCCTTATGGAGGCGGGTTGGAAATCCCTTAGTTTAGCAACAATGTGGTCCAGCCAGGCAGAGGCTCGCAGGGGGAGACGCAGCACGCACATTCATCTTCCTCAACCACAGCTGGCTGCCAGCAACCGGAGAGAAAAGTGCAAGTCAGGAGGCTTTATGAGTATTTCTTCCTTCTTCTTTCTACATGCTGTCACTTTTTTAGACAATGTATCAGTCTGGTCTTTTATCATTTCTTTTTCTTCTGTCACAATCACTGTCAGACAGCGCTGATTAGACTGTGATCAAAGTTGTGAAGTATCTCAACACTGTTCTGACATTTCCAGAACTGACTGGCCCAGAGGAGGCAGCTCAGTTAAAGCTCACTTTATTACACATAGCCAACTCTCCTCGTTCTACTGCCTTCAGAACTATCAACAAAACTCCAGCTGGTGAGGGACGTTCCCTTGCAGTGATTTAGGGTGGCTGAACAGTAACAGCGGTATGCAGTATTACTGCCATCTTTTCTTTTGTGTTTGCTATTTACTTCACACTGCAAGTGTTAGTGGTCAATTCTGATTTATTGCTCAGATTCTCTTTTTTTGTTTATGTTTATGTTTGATTATGTTCTGTTTGATTATGTTTTGAATGTGGCCCATATGAGATGATATGACTGTTCACATTGAGGTCACATTGCAAGGAATCAGACCTGAATCTGATTAGGACCACATATGAATGTAGCCCAAATCAGAATTGATAAAAAAAGATCAGATTCCATGTGATCTGGACTGTTCACTGTGGTGTAAAAATGATCTGAGTCACATGTGAGCTTTGGATGTGGATCTCTTTGGCCTTCAGTCTGAACGTGGCCTTTGTAAGGGGTCTAGTAGGGTCATGTTTCATCTCAGGACCTGCTAGTACCAATCGCCTGCATCTCCCCCTCCTCCCGCCTCTTGGGTCTATGACTCACTTAACTGGCGACTTTCTGGCAAAATAAATCACCAGTTGGAAGTCTCCGGTTAACAGTGTCACTCGTTAAACTGACACCGGTGAGCCGCGGGACGCAAACGCCACAGCTGTGGCAAACTGAACAGATAATTAGCGGACTGGTGTCGGCAGACAGGAGCTCTTCCAGAGCGAGTGCAGAGGCTACGTGACTTTCTTCTGTGTGGTATTGTAATCCCTGGCTGTGAACTGAGGGATACTGAGGAGCACTGAGTAACATCTTTGCCAACTGTGATGCAAACACACACCTCTTACTAAGATATTGCTTTGCTAAATACTACAGCCCACAAGCATGGTCAGATGGGGTTCTATTAACTATTCAGCCTAAATGATATTTGATTGAATACAATTATGTATATGCCCAGAGTTCGAGATGACTCACCAAAAACTGTAAAACATGAGTTTTTGATGAGTCATCTGACGAGAAAGGAAAGGGATTCTAATGTGAAAATGATTTTTGAGCTATATCCACTTTCTTTCAGGCTATTTGTGCTTCTGTTCTTCTAATATTCATTTTTATATCATGAGTCACACTCTATATGTAGGGACAGGGATCGCCGAGGCTCAAGGAATGTGTCAGAGGTAAAAACACTAACAAAAAACAGACATATTAGCTGTTATCAGTGCTTCTCGCCTGGTCCTGACACACAGCTCCCCATGACAGGGACCTTTACAACAGACACACGCACACCAACTAGTCATTGCTTGTTGACAGCTGCGTCACTGTCGCTGTACTGAATCAGGATTTGAAAAAACTGGAAACAACAAAAAAAAGAGGAAAAGAGTATTCAGTGCTTTATGAAATGATATATTCCTCAGGGTCTGGAATATGTATACTGCATGGTGAGCTGGCAGGTCTTGTCAAAGGCAAACCTAGACAAGATCATCTTTGTTCTTTCAAGCACCTGTAATATGTATTAAACATTCTCCAGAGAACCACAATCGGCAAACAGACAGCAGGGACATTTGCCTCTAACCCTCCATTTTCTATATCTGCTCATTCTCCTATCCCAGGATGCATCGGAGTCGGGGTACAGCCGGACTGTCTATCACAGGACTAGTGCACTTAAAGGACCAGTGTGTAGGAGAAACTACGATGGACCAGTGTACATATTTGGGACATGTTTCATGGTATGGACCATATCTTTAGGTTTGGGCAATGCACTGAACTCTGATTAGTATTAGCTGATTAGCATTCCTGCTTCACAATAATCGGCTCAGTCGTTTTTTGTAGATCAGCCTCTCGAGCGCAGACATTGGCTGGTGCTGATTATCACAAAATGCTAGATAATCGGACGGATTAATTGTTCTGTCGCTCTTAAAGCGTTTGGCTACCAGCTGACTGGTAACATCCTATCATTAGTATATAATAATGCTGCTTGTTGCTGCAGGTCCCTTGACCAACCCATTATCTTCCCTATGTAGTAAGCTTCTTCTATTGTTAATTTAACTAAGATATAATGTTCCTGTGTGTAAATTAAGGGCGGATTAGTTCTTAAGAAGAGTTCTCATTGTGCCTTGGATTCTTTGAGAGCCTTTCCCACCCAGTCAACTGTATAACCATTTGCTATAAATGGTTAACTCCTTGATCTAAGTGTCTCTTACTTCAACATATGATGAGCAATTTCAAATAGTGTAATCATATTGAGGGTGATTGTGTGCACATTTTGTATTATTCATTATTTATCATTTTGTAACAAGATGTGAACAACAACATATACAGGCTTCCATACATCCTGCAGCAGCTTTGTCGTTGGTCTAGTTCACATGATGGATCTACCAGTGACCAAGACCAATTGAACACACTGTGTGAAGGTTCCATTAAAAACTGACCCGGATTGTGGGAGAGTGAGGGGAGTAATACCAATACACAAATTAATGCACAAAGGGAGCTACAGTTCTCCACCACTTTTGGAGGAGCTTCTGAAATGATGCCAAGCTGAACGCGAGAGTGCATGATGGGCAACCAAGGTCACAACCCAGAAGATTCCATGGCATTGTGGGTAAGTTGCATCTGGCCTCCTACGCCTTCACTTTGTCGGTCGTTTCGGGCACTTTCACAAAGCTATCACGATGGTGTCTCTCTTGTTTAGATTGAGTCATGCACTTTCTCATCTCCTCACATTTCTGTGATCCATCCTTTAATCACTCACTGCCTCCCCTGCTGTCCACTGAGGGCTAACAAATGGATTATTTCCTGCTCCATGCCACACCACATTTCGTGACACAAATCACACCACACACCACACACCACACACATGCACAAGTGCACATTGGAGGTCTACCAAAATGGATTTTCACAGGCAATATTTCTGGACTGAAGCTACCAGCAGCCAATATTTTGTCCCAAAACCTTTAACTTTGACCATCTGAATGTCAGAATAGTCCAAAAATAGCCCTAAAAATCATCAGTCCTCTCAACTTAAAGGTTAAAGAATTCTCACACAGCACAGGGGCTGTGCTCAAACACTGAGCTAGATATATAGTATAGCTTTACATTATAAAACATGGGCTCCTGCTAATTAGCTGCAACTAACTACAGCTAACTACTACTCTTAAGGCATCATTATGATTTTTTAAATTGATGCAGCTCATCGCAAATATTATGTGAGGACATTCATTTGGATATCTGCTTTTATGTCCCCCAAATGTCCTGCTATTCAGGGACACTTAACTGAAAGCAGAGTGATATTGATAAAAACACATAAACATGCGATGCCTCCTTCCATCCTTTAATTTGATCAAAAGGTCACATTACAATCAATACAGGTTAAGCTCTTCCTATTGATGACCCTATTGACACAGTGAAACTGATAATCAAGCTGTAACATATCTGTCATACCAGAGGTCCACCACTCACTGGGCCACATTCTGGTATTGTATTGTTAATAGAGGTGTAACATTGAGCTCACGGTATATTAATCTAACCATTCACCCCATATACACACAGGGCTACCACTGCCACTTAAAGGGGGTGGAATTTATTATTAAAGAACATCCACAAATAGTTTCATTCCATCTTGCGCATTCAGTTCATATTTTCATCGACAATACACTTTTTGATGGATTATTGATTAACCATTTACTAAGATCTGAGACAAAAAAATAAAGAGATTTCTAGGCAGTACTGGTTGTTGTAAGTCGACATAAAGAAATAACTCTACAATGACCATTGTTTCTTCAACCATCATACAAAATATGAAGGTTACAACTCTGCACCGTGTCTACCGCAGCTTAATTCAGTCAAATTGCCAAAAAGAATGTCGATATTAAACTATTCTACAAAATCCTGGATTTTTTTCTCCCATGTTATGTTTTTCAGTCAAATGCCAATTCTTGGTCTCTGGAATGGTCGTTTATATAGCAAATAAACTGCAGCTAATGTATGAATAAGGTTCAACGAGCTGCCGATAAACAGAAACTATGGATTGACCATTGTCGGGCGGCTGTGGCTCAGAG
>NW_023339807.1:1819779-1822082 GCF_004916995.1 Morone saxatilis
TAACTGATATTTGGAACCAATATACATTTGCTGTGGGTGGGACATTAACTGAGACTACACAGCGGTGATTATAGACATAGAGATGCAGGTACATCCAATCCAAAGCGACCATTTTATCAGCAATCGGACAAAAAAATAACAACACCAATGATTTGAAAAATGATGAATATCAGATAATTGTCCAGGCCGACAAATTGGTCTATCCCTGCATTAAACATACTACGCTTGTAATTAATAAAACCATAGGGACCGCCAGAATCAACAAAAAAGAAGTTTGAAGTTTAATTGCAGGTCTGTTACAAGATGCAAACTTTCCCAGAACAAAGTCAGATGTGCTACACACTCTTCAATAAACCCTGATTTCTACACCTTAACCTCCCACACACATAAAGGTACATAAAGGACACACTACTTCCTGCAGTGGCACCAAACATCGGCACTGGAGGCAAACTGTGAGGACCATCCAATATGTATAACTAGGGCAGGGTTTACATGTACATCAACAGCCAAAATGTCCAATGGGAAATATGCCAAATAAATAAATACATATATTCATTAATAGCATATTAAAAATCCTAATACTGTGTGACCTAGACAATTTAAAAGCAAAGTTCAGCATTGTGGCTGGGCGTTCGACTCTCTGTCTGTTTAAACAGGACTTTAGCCAATTTTATTGTAAAACACCGGAGCTGAGAACGCAGAGTCAGCCGCTCTGTGTCATGCTGTCCACAGTTTCCATCATGCAGTTACTGTATGTGTTTAGGTCATTGTCAAAGTTTTGTATTTAGTGTTTGTATTTTATGCTGTTCAAATGTAGGCTATTCAACAACATATATCCAGTTGTAAATGATTGGAGTTCTGGAATATTAGCCATCAAAAAGTGAACTCTAAACGAGGGTTACTGGGCATAGAAAATGTCACCGTGTCCACCTTTATGTTGAGTTTTATGTTTGGGTACACAGGACCCAAGACAAAGCTCCCTGCCTATAAGGAGCCAAATTCCTTTTCTCGGCCCCATGAGCTGGACATGAGCAGAACTCGAGTGCTGACAGCAGGTCTCACCCCTCCATCTGCTACTGGGCGGGACCTTCAGTCCCTCTGAAGAGAGGGAGTAAAGGCTGCGGGGAGACAGACTGTAATCTATGAACTCCTCTGTTACTGAAGGTGTTGAGACCGAACAGGTCCAGCTGCACGTTGCCTGACCCAAGCAACAACTATCCATCCTCATCAAGCCCAGTCAACGTCAGACGACTCCCCCTCTCAGCTCTTGTCAGCCTCTTCGCTCTCTTTTATTCTCGTCTCCCACTCCATCTCTCTCGCCTCTGTATCTATTGTCTTTCCTTCATTCATCACTCAACTATCACCCCCTCTATTCCCCTCTTCACTGCACAGCAGGCCATAACTGCCCGGCTCCCCGACCTATTTCCACACAGAATCCATTACATCTCCTGGTCCCTCTTTTTATCTTCATCTACAAATTCAATCCCTCCAGTTACCCATCCAGCCCAATATTCACAGACTGCTTGCCTTTTCCATTTGAGCTCATCACAGGGTTCCATAACCGCTCGTGTACTCTGAACCTGGGATTATCCTCTAGGAGACGCTTTGCCCGTGTGGGTTGAAGTACACAGAGGGAGAAGAAAAGCTATAATGCGTCCTTCTCTTCCTACTGCTACACAAGCCAACAGTGGATGGTATATTTCTTTTTTATTTTTCACACCTTAAGGCACAAACGGCCCACACCCCGCTGTTGAGCACCATAAGCGGGATTACATAAGTGTGATAACTAGCGGAGAGGAGGTTGGGGTGGCGAGGGGATATTAGCCGCTCTGGAGACTGGAGGAGGATAAGGCAGGAGATACCCTCCGCAACTTCTTCTCTGCTTGGTTGGCTTCCCACGACTGGCTCAGTATCAGCCCACTATCAGCCTGGGGAGGGAAAGATGGGGAGGCAGCAATGGTGGCTCGGAAGAAGAGGATGAGCAGGGCCGAGAGAGTAGGACCACAGGCTGATTAGGGGAAGCGACTGAGAGGAGCAGAGGAAGGAGGAAGAGAGAGATGGTGGAAAGGTTAGGGAAAGAAAGGGGAGCCGAGAAATGTTACATCCCTCTGGTCATAGTCCTGACGAAGCCAGGATCGAGATGTCAAGCCACATCCTGTCTGCCGAGGGAAGGGAACGGGAGTCAGGATCAAGCAGCAGCGATTAGACTTCAAGCCACAGGCCCTTATCCAATCACATTTCTGTCTCTCTCCTTCTATCTTCCTCTTTTGTCTCTCTTTACACCCCCCCCCCCCCCCCCCCCC
>NW_023339807.1:1822182-1825098 GCF_004916995.1 Morone saxatilis
GGGGGGGGGGGGGGGGGGGGGGTTGCTCTCAAAGATCCAGCAATCGGCCCATGGCTGCATCCGTCGACCCCGAGATTCACAAGAACCTGTGAAATGGAAGAGACAAGATAAGAATTAGACTTCCTATCTGATCACACTGAATGGGATTACACTGATTCTATTTCTCGCCTCAATGAGGAATCTCTATCAGCTGTTACTGTTTGCACTGTAAACTGAGAGAGACTGCAGTGGCTCGGGCCCCGGAGAACAACAAGTTGAACAGAAGCAGACGGAGGGAGGGAGCTGCTGAGTTAGTTAAGTTTTTCTTCATTACGCAAGTTCAGATTGGTCTCTTCCTGGGAGACAACTGTTTTCCTCACATGTCTGCTCCCATATTTCATCTGCCAGCTCATTAATTTGTCCAATTATAGGACTATTAATTACAAAAAAGGCAACACCTGCAGTCATTCATTACTTTACTTCATCAGGGAAGAGCCACAGACAGTGATGCCATGATCAATAGTCCTCTTTGCTTTTGCTTATTGAAGCTGTTAGTTTTTGCCTTTAAACACACATTCAAAAGATGCTAGCAGTATATTATATGCAGGGCTGCTTCCCGTTGAGTAGCTTTGCTGTTTTAAATTGTTACAATCAATGTTTCTTTATTGAAACGCTATGACGTGGAAAATAGTTTTAGGGTGGTAAACAATATCATTCAAATACACACTCCTGGTTTGCTCTCGTAGAGACAATTGCATAGTTTCAGCTGGGTGCGCTGATTGATTTATAATGAGGGCTTTATTTTCAGGAAATTGACAACAAAAGGTGCCCCGTTTGCAGCACTAAGGAATATTTACAAGTATGTCTGTCAGCAAAATGTTTAGTGCCGATTTGAATGAAAAATATCATATTTTGGATCTATTTAAAGCTGCCCATATCAGTTTTTTAACAATGATTTAAAATGAAAGAGGTCACTCAGCGATGAACCGACAGAGAATGAACACCGTCTCTGCAGTCCCCGAGTTTTGTAGTCCACAGCTTTATTGTTTTGCTTTAGTCTCAACGCTCTCATCATCTAATGTTTAGCTGCGACAGGCTGCTGTTCTCAGCGAGAAAGCTCTGATAAAAGCACTCCATGCTACCTGCCCAGCAGACAGACAAAATCAGCAATCAGCTGGTGAAGGTAGTGGAGCTTTTAGCAGCTATAGAGCCAGATATTGCTCTCAGGAGTTTGTGACGCTCAGTGACGCATTAATACATCTGATCAGTACATCTGATTAGTATTGGTACCAATACACACCCCATGAAGCATATTGCCATGACATAACCGATCAACATTAAATAGTTTCTTTGACAGTTTAGGTTTTCTGCTATAGTTATATCCATTCAGTAAAAGCAGGCCACCTATTCAACTTTTAGAGCCACAGCACTCCTGTCCCCATCTTACCTTACATAATTAATTAGAAATGATTCCGATCAGTTCCGCACAATGGAGCTATATCAATTTTACATTTGGGAAAAAGGACCACTGCTTTCGTTGAGATACTGAAAGCGTTATCGGCGAGAAGAAGTGGGGACCAAAATAGAGCGAAATATTGGACATATATCACACTGTAAAACCTGATGAGTTAGTTTAACTCCAACTGTTTGGGGAAACAGATTGCATTGAGTTTATTACAACACAAGTAACTCAAACATTAGTAGCAATAAAGTACACCAACTTAAATCCATTTTCTTTTTCACAACTGATACCAAGTATGTTGAATTTACTTTGTTTTCTTTCACTAAAGCAAACTATTACATTACCTATCAAAACAGCTGATAAAAATAATTTACAATTAATTATCAAAATATGGAAAAATTCTAAGCTATACAGTGTTATAGCACTGTGGGGGTTATGGAAGGGTAATGAATGACTCAAAAATTAAGTTATGGTAACTTAACCCAACTACACAATACATTACACAATGTGGCCAGTAAATATTCGTAATGCATGCAATAGTAAGTCGACAAACAAGCAAATCTAAATGATTTCAAACAGCAGGCACGCTACAAAAACTGCCTCCTGGATGCACGCCACAGGCTACAGCCAAAAAAAGAGAAGCTAAATGAGATGTAATGTGTTCAAAGATGGCCAATTCAGAGTCCAGAGCTTGGGCTTCTTGTTCCATGGATACCAAAATACAGACAGTCTTTGAGCCAGTTCTCCAGGCTGAAACAACCCCTAAAATGAGTTCTACCTGGCCACAAATTCAAATGACAACAGGGCAACATGGCAGTCACTTTGACAACAGACACCACTGACTCCCTCTTTAGCTCTTGACATAGATTTCAAATGGAGAGAACCTGACGGCCACAGTGTGCAGTATAGCCAAGTATACTTGCATAGTGAAGCCTCCCACTGATCAATCATAATGATCTGTAGGCCTATAATAACAGCGTATGTGTGTATGAGTGTGTTTCTGCGGGGGGCATGAGGGTGGGATGGATACGTTGAGATAAGTTGTCAGAAACCAGTACAGATAAGTTGTCTGAACCAATAAAACACAATCTAAAAGCAGGCCTTTAGAGAAAGGTGCACTGTATCGTCTCTGCACAATAAGCTTCCTCTCCAAACAAACTTAATTCAAAAAACTTCAATCAAACTGTGCATCTTGCCTTGTCAACAAGAGCATTTTTTAATCTTATTTATTGATAATAAGTTAATTCAGGAAGCCACTTAATACTGCTCAAAACCTCACATATCACAGATCAGAGTAGTAGATTTTTTTTATGAAAAAAAATGAAGCTTTTCTATGCTTTTTGGTCTTAAGACCTAATTAAGACCAATATTAAGTTATTAAAGGGACACTTCACCCATTTGCATTAAGCTTTGTATCGTTAGAAACCCAGTCATATTTTTGAATGGTCGTGCACCATTCCCTCATTTTCCCCTGA
>NW_023339807.1:1825198-1825369 GCF_004916995.1 Morone saxatilis
AATGTTTCCACGGGTGAAATGCTTTTTTAAGACCTATAAAGAATGATATAATATCATATTGACTCTAATGGTATGTCCAATTGTATAGCAGTCTTATTATTTCAAAGCTGGAAACAAACAGATCTTTAGAACCTGAAGACTTGGCACTGCACACAAAATGACCAGTTCCAC
>NW_023339807.1:1825406-1825703 GCF_004916995.1 Morone saxatilis
AGTGCAGGGAGGTTTTAGTCCTGACAGTCAAGGAGAAGCACATTAAACCACTAGGGACAACACACTGGGCCACATTTAGACTTTGATTTGATTGGTTGAGTCACTAAGCAAAGAAGAAACACAATTTGTTTCTTGTCACACTACATGCTGTTGACCATTTCATTAAATTCCCAACATGCAAGCTGCAATTTGCCTATAATTTGCATATAATTTCCTCTCTCTCTTTTTGGCATGTTTGGCAAATTTGGATGCAATTAGCAAGTGACAGTCACTTGTGAAACATGACGCTGTCACTTT
>NW_023339807.1:1825722-1827680 GCF_004916995.1 Morone saxatilis
TGTGTCCTAAAATCCAAACATTTTGTAATGATTGTTGTGAGAATGATTGGCAGTGACTTGATCAGAATGATTAGAATCTTTAAACACAATACGATTGGTCTGATCAGGCTGAACACCTAAACCAGATCTACATCTCAACAACCTTATGTGTCACCTCCTTAAATGGACATAGACACAGTTCTATTCATACTACACTGTACGCTGTTTGCATACATAGACGTGTTCACATGACTGTCGGTGCACGCTATCTGCACTGCCATACATTTTCAGCCTCATGCAGATAGGAATGTAACAATATACTCAACTCACGATTCAATACAAAGCACAATACTGGGTTCGCAATATGAATTTCTCAAGGAGATTGAAGACAAATTTATGAACTTGAGAACCGATTCCCTTTATTTCTCGGCATAAATTAAAAAATATATTTTAAACGAGTTATGTATTTAGTTTGGGTATAAACTGTGCAAAACAATGCACAATTACTAAAAAATATAACCCAGTCAACTACGGAAAATGGCATCCTATCTCTTGACATGTCTTACGGAAGGCGAAAAGTCTTCACCTGGCGTAGAACGTCGAAGAAGCAAATTTGGAGGTAGAGAGCGCACTCTGTTGTTTAAAAAAAAGAGTATCATGATTTGTTTTTCATCTCACCAATTTAAATCGTTACATTCACGACCCTCATGGGCAGGGGCAGAAGATAGATTTTCCTTTACCTAAACTTTTACAGATCCTCTAGGCCGCAGGGAAATTATAATTTGGGTTTAGAAAAGAACAGTTATGCAACAATGCCCACGACCTGTACATCCATGAAGAAATCCTTTTGTAGAAAGCAGAGTAAATGGTTTAAAGGATCACTTTTGAAAGTCCCAGATCTCTGCGTAAACCACAAATACATAAGTAAAATACAAGACTGCCAACGTCCCTCGAGAGTCTCGCCAGCTCTGCAGTCTTGTCTGGGTAAAGTTAAAATGCTGCCTTAAACCACCAAACACCCCCTTTGTAAGGGTGAAATAACCCCTGTTCAATGCAGGGGATGTCAATTCTTAAAACCCTAAGCTACAAGCAAAGTCCTTGTATCTAATACCACCAAAAGGCTCTTCTTCTGTTCCAGTGATTCAACCTGTCTCATCTCACGTGTCATTCTGCCTCGTCCTATTTTGCCCAGCCTCAGCCTGGCAGCTCTCTACCTTCACCTCGTACCTAAACGCGTCCAGGGAAAACTACCTAGGCCTCTTCCACCAGACAATCCTGACAGTGATGAAATGAATAGAGCTTTAACAGAGGATAAAGAGCTGCTCTTTATTGACAGCTCTGCCTCATTTATCTCCAGACACCCCCCCCACAGACACACACACTACATCATCCACCTTCTCCACCTCCTCTTCCCCTACACAACTTTCATCTACGAGGAGAATGGGATATGGCAGTGAAAGAAGAGATTTAAGCCTGAGCTGCACAGTGGCAGCCCACTGAAAGAAAATCTGACCCCAAGATTAAACTTGATGTTCCCTGTCAATTAATCAATGCAGCTCTCTGAAGCCTGGCTGTTACATGTTGTATTATGGTGTATAAAAGTCTATCAGGCCTGCAGGATTTCTCCAGTTCACAGAAATACACAGAGCACTGGTGATTCCAGGCTTTTTTCGATGAGGCGCAGGATTCAGCGAGGGATGCACCCAGCATGGCATACACAAAGGCTGATAAACACACAAAGACGCAGACGAGTAGAGACGCATGGACTACAGACATTTTTACATATTATAAAATCATTTTTTGGTGGTCGAAGGAAGAAGTAGGCTGTGCTTGCACTAATAAACAAATCAAAATCAAATACTTTTTGCTGTTCCACTTTAACCACAGGAACAACATGAGTGCAGTTTGAAATGAGGGAAATTCCTCCGTTAGACAGTACGTCATTAACAATGGTTAATGTCAACAGGAATATTAGTGGA
>NW_023339807.1:1827780-1832393 GCF_004916995.1 Morone saxatilis
AATATTAGTGGAATATTCATTTTCATTAGCCTCATTTTCTCCAAACTGTGACACTTGCTCCACTACACTCCTCTTGACATATTTACATAGTTAAATCCTATTCACTTTTTTAACATTTTGTTTTATCTTAATATGACAAGTGCTGTTATTTCAACTAGTGCTCTTGTGCTCATGGTTCAGGGTTTCAGGGTTTAGTTAGTTCCTGTGTAATTTATAATACTCACTCCTCTTGTGCCCTCCAGTTTGGATTGCCTGCCCCGCCCTGGTTAGTTTCACGTGTCTAGTTATTCTCCCCTCACCAGTGTATTTAGTCTTTGTGTTTCTTTGTTGCATTGCCAGTTCGTCTTTGTCTTCATGTCAAGTGTTCCAGCCCTTTCCTAGTGTTTATTGTCCTGGGGTTTTGTGGATTGTTACCTCCTGTACCCTGCGTGTCTTTTGGATTTTGCCTGCTCCCTGTCGGATTTGTTTGCCTTTGTTGGACTGTTACTCTGGTGTTGACCCTTTGCCTGCCTCACCATCCCATAAGCCTTGCGGTTATTCAGTTATTATTAAAACATCTGGACTGCACCAGCTCTGCCTCCTAATCCGTCTTGCATTTGCGTCCAATCCCTCATGTTCCCTGTTACTCAGCTTGCACAGCTGTGACAGCTTACTGCTGAGCTGACCTTCTCTCCTCATCCAACACACTGCATTGTACTGTTGACCCTGTGTCAACCTACATGTCACCAATAGAACTGAACTGAACTGGTCCCGAATATGGGTTGCACTCCAAAAACATTGGGCCATACGCTTCCCATAATGCAACCTGATGGCATCTTGAAAAAGACCCTCCCTGACTTGTAAAAACTCCACATCGCAGTTTGTGACAGCTCTAATGAATTTGTGGTCAAGAGGGCCTTTTTCAGGACTTGCTGGAGACCAAAACAGAGCTAAAAGGAGAGCGATTATTGGACTTCCATTCATTTGGTGGACACAAACAGCACTGCAAACAAATGAGGATGCTTCTCTCTGGCTGCTTTTTGTTACTCTAACTTATGCTTCCTTGCGTCCTCTCTCCATGTGACCCAGAGATAGTCCCCCCTCCTCCCCCATCATGACGGATTTTCCAATTTCTTAAATCAGTGGTTCCCAACTTTTTCCTTTAGGGACCCTTTTCTATCATTTAGTACACTGACAACCCCTGACTAAAAGACATATTTTATGGCTGTTTCATATTATTATAATCCAACTGTACAATGAACCCAAACAGTGAACTCAGTAACTGTAGGAGGTTTGTGTAAAAGAGATTTTGAGAAGATGAGAGCGAGGAAACACTGGTGCGGGGGAACCACACCACCAAATGTGGAGTGTGTGAGTACTATTCCTATGTTTGGCATGATTCAAACTCTAATTGACAATATTAAGGACAAAACTCAATTTACTGTCACAGCTCTCACTCTGTAGTGTGTGTATGGGGATCTACACATAATAGAATACAGTTACATGGTGAGATTCACATTGTGTGGAATAAATAATAATTTACAGTATCAGTTAATCTCAGACTGTTCTGGCATCACCCAAAGCAGTGGTTTGTGTGATGTGCTCTTCTATTTTACACTACAATCAACACACTTACGCAGCTATGTGGTGTATCATTGTGCAGATAACAATAATAAATAGTAAATAACAAGTTATCATAATTATGATGAGTGATGGCCCTGTTTGTTTTCCAAATTATTCTGATCTAATTTATTGATACCAAGATTATACGGGGTTTTTTTTTTCAAACATGAGCAATGCCAAAACTGGAGTCACAGGATATTCACACGACAGCAGTTGTTATATACCGAGCTGCTTGGTCACATTCATATTCAGACTGGAGAAGTTCTTCACTGTGTGGAAATGTTAGTATTCTGTAGCTGTGCAGTTATTCATTCCCTTCAGCCTGTGGCTGGAACAGCAAGCAATTAAAAGAACAAAGGTGTTGCATTAGCCAGCAGCCTAGAAGCATGAATCCATGTAAACAAGCCCAACAGGCTGGCTCTGTGAGCGAGTCAGAACAATGGTCCAATCACAGAGAAGCAACAGTCCCTCAGACTGAGATGCAGAGGAAGAGCGAGGTAGAGACAGAGACAAAGAGAGCGCTGATGAGAAAATGATAGAGTCGCACGGAGCATCACTTCTCACATCAGCAGCACAGGGATTACAGGCTGATTAGCACAGTAACAGGGACCTGCTGCCACACTCTGCCGTATCAAACTACAAGGCAGAAAGCGTTGGGACTGCGAGACGCACACGGATTCCCTCCTCTCTGAAGTACAAATTGTGTAAAATTGCTCCTCTGTGTCATCAAATTCGTTCACAGGCTAAATAATTTGGGACAGCAGTTTGTGGTGTTGGGCATTGATTGTGGAGGATATTCAGTCCACGCATACACTGACAGAACGATGGAAGATGAAAAAATAATCCATTCCATAACGTTAGTCTGATGTACGAGGGACAGATTACCTTTTTGTTTAAAGTCAGATGTGTTCCAGTAAATCAAAGTCTCCACAGTGAACTCATGAGCAGCGTTAAATCCTCTGCAACAGTGTTATTCAAAGTGAGGTAAGATGAGGGAAACAAAAACATCAAGATCTGTTTTGTTATATACTCCACTGGCTCCCTGTGAAATTTCAAAAAGAATATAAAAATCAGAAATGAGTCACTTTTAAGGCTTTAAACGGACTTGCTCCCACAAACATTCCCACTGACGCAGGCCTGCCGGTCACTCCCAGGTCACAGTGTGTGACAAAAGGTGATCAGGCTGTGGCCATTAGAGCCCACACACTATGGAACTCACTGCCTAGTGAACACACTACATCATCGCTTTTCATTTCCTGTATGATATGAATTTTAATACCTTCATATCTTTGCATAGCTGAAACAACTGCTGCAACCTGTGCAACAGAACATTTCAGAAATGATCTCTTTGAATACATCAAAACTCCAGTTTATAGTGTTTAAAAGACTATTTTAAAATACCTTTGGTTTGAAATGGAAGCAATGTTTTCGTTTCGTTGGCATGTCTTTTTTATTTTAAGTTTTGTTTTGCAGTTTGCACAATAAAGGGATTACATGTCATAAAGTAATAACGTAATCAGGATACAAAAAAGAAAAACCCGTAATCATATTACAATTACATTTAGTACAAATGGAGATTATTTAGCAGGATTCAAATTTTAAAATACATTTGTTTCTTTCAGAACAGAGAAAAAAGGAGTGCAGAGTGCAGGGTCTCAGTCCTGGTTAGTGACTTTGTTTCCTAATGTAACATGTCCTTTCTTGGATTAAATGAATTGCAGAACATAGCCAGTGATTTTTGAAGGTCACCTCCTATTTCTTGTCACATTCTTGCTGAAGAGACTGAGACTGAGCTAATGGACATCTGCAGACGTTTGGCTGCAGCAGTGAGGTGAATGTTGAGGACAGTACCGAGGCAGTATGCTGTGTCACTACCATTTTGTTCAACTATCCAGTTTGGCAACCTTGACAAATAAGAACAAAAGATTTGGGTAATCATTCATCCCATTGGCTGACTCACTTCTTGACTCACTGCACTGTTAAAGACTAAAAACAGATCTTGGCCCTTTTGACAGGAACTGTGCAAGTCATACAGGAATGTATTAGTACAATTTAGTGTGTGGTTAAAGGCTAAAATGCACAGTAAAATGTTCTCATTTTATACAACTGCAAACATTTGGAGAAATCTTCTCTAAAAGTCAATGAATCCTGCCATTTTAAATTTAACATAGCGACATCCTGACAAAAGCATCCTCATTATAAAATGTATATTTTTTGGACTATAAAAAATGTGTAACACTGATTTTACAAATATAGACTGATATCAAGGGTCATCAAGTAATTTAATTGTAATTGTATGTAATTACAATTTTAGATGAGCAAAACCTAGTCTTTCAAACTGCTATAAAAGAAATAAAAAAGTCTGATGTGTTCCAGTAAATCAAAGTCTCCACAGTGAACTCATGAGCAACATTAATTCCTCTGTAACAGTGTTTGTGAAAGTGGGGGCCTCTAGGGAGGCCTCAGTAGATTTCAGACAAAATGAGGGAAAATGCTAAAACAATACAAGACAAATATTATTAGTATGTTTATTACTATAAATGAATTATAACATATTGAAATCTTATTTGCAATATGTCCCCTTAAACTGTATAGTAAACCTAAATAGTGAGGGCAATATTGCATCGGAGAGTTTTCCTGATATTTGTAGGAAAGCTTTTATAGAAATCATAATTTGTAACCATGCCATGCACTGTGGCATTTATTGAGTAATTTGAGTCAGGAAATTGTATAAAATGTTCAAAAACTATACACAACAGTATATCATTTGTTCGCATTGTTATGCGTTGAATATAAGATGAAATATCCATAACATCTGTCACAGTCAGGGTTAGTCAGTCCCTTAAGGAAAGGAAAGGGAGCCACTGATAGAATACACTATAGGACCACATTTTTATTGGTTTACCATTTATTTCTCATTTGCAATCATCCCCCAACTGGTCGAGGCAGATGACCACCCACCTAGAGCCGAAGGGTCTGTCCTAGGTTTCTGTCTGTTAAAAAGGTTTTTC